>NW_025110780.1:0-57566 GCF_011392965.1 Frieseomelitta varia | reverse complement strand
CGTTTTTATTAAAAAAAAAAAAAAAAAAAGAAAACTTGCACTCGCTACTATTTGCAACGAGACGTTCGGAAATTTCAGATCGAACTTGCGCGTCTGGGCTGTTGACAGTGGAAAGCAAAGAGACAATTTCAATAACTTCATAAAGCTGGAGTAGTCGTACTCGTATCGTTCGAGGTTTGACGAACATGACGTGCGTCTGAACGTCACTGTTGCACGATACGTTCTTCGTATCTCTTTGTCCTTGCTTTCTTTCGTTGCACATTGCTTACGGCGCGGCGCACGTGAACAAAATAAAAGAAACGGGATTAGGAAAGAAGTCGGCGGCGAGATAAAGTGAAATTACGGGGCAACGAGAGAAGAGGCGGCCGTACACTTGGTACAAGTTTCATAGCAACCGGGAATACCGCGTGAAGCGAGAACAATAAAGCGTTTCATTCCTCTATAAACAAATCTTCATTCCGCCGTTCTACCGGCCGTGCTCGAAAAACTAAAGAAACGCTAAATCAAGAGGGCTTTAAACTTGGAAGAAACCACGGCACAATAAGTCGGAGTGAAGTTCGAATTTAACGGCGATTCGTACGGGAGAGGGTGCCCAATTCTCTCTTTCTCTCTCTTTCTCTGCCCCACAAATTATTACATATCTTGCGATTTATATGGGAAGACGACGTGTGTGTGCGTGTTTTCGCATAAATTTTTTGCCCAGCTGAAACACACCTCGACCTGAATTTTTCTCTTTGTCGGACGAAACGACAAACAGATGCCTGCCGTCGTCAATCGGTTTTCTAACGAAATCTCGAATCAGCCGGCGGAAAATACAGATTACGAGCGCGCGCGATGAATTCCTGGCGTCCATTGATATGGTAATTTATATTCACTTTATCGAGCGAGTGCTCGCTCGTATGCAAAAATGAGATTTCGAAGTTACGCGAAGTCACGACGTGTCGTGCGGAAGATTCTCGATCGGTTGCATCATTTTCTGATATCGAGTATATTTCATCGCGTCTTGGGAACCTCGAGGCGGTCGGCGTCTCGACGAAAGAGCTTTTTTCCCCCCTTTTCTCGAAGAAGACGCGTTAAACTTGCTCCGACGAACAACAGTGTGTGTGTGTGTGTGTAAACGGAATTTTTAAACAAACTGAACACTCGAAATCGACGTCGAATTTGAAACGTTGCATTTGAAACGTTTCGACCGAGCAAGGCGAACTCTAATCCAACTATTTAACACCCATACTCGACGATAATCCTCTGACGAGCAATTTTAATAACCCTGTAAGACCGCGACAAGAGACACTTACTCCACCCGACACTTTTCTCTCACTTTCCATCTTATTAGCTCGCCGCTTTGTCCGAGGAAGGCCGCTGAAGGTTGTTCGATAACTCCGCTTTCCCTGACAAAGAAAATTCCGTGCACGAAGAAGCGATAAAACAAAGGACAGGCAAACAATTGATAACTAGTTTCAATAGACCGTCAAATGCGAACGAACACTATTAATTACCTATAACAATTGTCCATTAATCTTCGCGGACGTTTATTGAAATCACAGAGATATTGCGACCGCGGACCCGGCGTTGATAAACGAACATTGAAATTTCCGTTAAAAATTATCATGGAAATGCGTTCCTCTTCTTTTAATTGTTCGTCAGTTATATATATATATATTGCGCGTATATTTCGCTCTCGATGTTGCGTATATTTGCGTTTAATTTGCACGATATTCTTCACGAGAGGGGAAAATGGAACATTTAGCGTAATTACGATAGAACGCAACGACGGCTGACGGTTTAAGTCAGCATGAATAATTAATTCAGCGAATCACTGTTCCAGCGCAATGTCGTTATGTCGCGCTAGCATCTCATTGTTGCTTTATCGGCGTGCGATTATCATTAAATTAATATCATTTGTTCATTAGCTCTAGTCGTTTCGTCCGCGTATCCGTTCTCTCAATTTGTCGTGTACAACACGGAGCGTACATTTTTTTTCAGTTGACGCCGATAATTCCTGAGTTCTTTCGCGTGAGAAGATTGTCCCACTCTTTTCTCGTATTTTGCGTATTTGTCGTAGCCGCTAATATCTTCGCTTAACCAAGGAAGAATGGAAGCTATTTCAACGGAACACATATGCTTCTGTACAGGATGTCGTTAAGACGTTTAGGCTAGCTTTCTGCTAATTACGACAATAAACTGTCTGTCAGTTACATCAAGGAATTTGTCCGGAGATGCAATAAGTACCAGCTCTTGCATTATTCATATTTAATCTCTTGACGTCGAGAATTTTTTGTAATTGTAATATTTTCTCAGTTACATTCAAGTAAAACAAAATAGACGAAACAAATAATAAATTTATTACTTCACAATAATTTCTATTCAGCGATAACCGACGAGTTTAAAAAGAAAGCGACCAGTTGTTGTATAGAGTTTGGTCACTCGTTATGGTCCGCGAATCAGTTGGCAGCGCAAGTGGTTAAGGTTCCCGAAAGAAATGAATTATTGTTGAAATTACGATTGAGATCTCGAAGATTGTGACTGTGATGCTTGAGAAATAGAATAGAAGTCAGGAATTGAGGAAGCCAGAAGAATTGCTTGCAAAGAGCAACTCTTTTAGGATACTGAATTTTCGCAATTCACAGCTAGAAGAAAGTTTATAGACGTCTGAAAGTTTCTCATCGTGAAAATTTTTCTTATCGTCAACAATGTTTTTATATTTATATTTTATTTGAGCTGTGCAATTACGTCGATTGTGTTGTTTTGTTGTTCGACGAAATCGCAGCGGCGTTTTTACTGCTCTGTTCCAAATTGTTGTTGCTGCTGCTCCGTCCGCGCTCGGTGGCTTTTGCGTACAGCATAATCTAGTTTTTTATGCTGCACGGGAAATGTTAACTACGAGTATGCACGCGACACGCCGCGGCCGCGAATATACCGTGAAAAAACGCGCGTTGTCGTCGTCATAACTGTTAGTTCTACGAGCACTGCGTGCGCGTCCTCGTTGAAAAACGGTGAAAAAACGCGTCGTGTAGAAAAGTTGAGGGAGCTTGTTCGATGGCAACAGCTTCCGGCAAATCTTTCATCGTATTTTATCCTAACGTGATATGCGAGGCGGGGGGGTGGGGGCTGGGACGTGCAATCCGTTTTCCGTGGACGAAATTAGCGCGACGCCGCGTGACACCGTGTATTTACCCACGCATACACTCAATGCACATTGTCGTCGTTTAAAAAGCGTCGCGCCTAAATGAAATCAAGTGCGTCTCATTCAGCTGCTTGTGAATCGATTTGCTACATTTAGCTTCGCGTGTCGCTAATGAGCGGTATTTCAACCGCGTCCGGCTGTTCTTCGACTTCAGCCGCGATTAGGTGCCATTTTCCCGACATCGTCCCTACTGAAACGTTGCTTAGATTACTTACCACGAATATGTTCCGTTGGCCAGTATAAGTTTGTGCGATTTTTTTTCCAAGTAAATGACAGAAAACTTTTTCATGTTAAACAACAACTTTATTCAAGAATGTATTGATCATTTTAATCCATTATTTCTTGCCATCTTCCTGGTAGTTTTATAATTCCGCGCTCCAGAAGAAATAAATAAATTCATGTCTAATTATTATAAAATATCTTCCATATAATCTTAATTTCGTTATCAATATTATTCTTATTAGTATAATTCGTATATGAACAATTGGAGGAATAGTAACAATTAATTTTCTATCTAATTGATTTTTCTATCTAATTTCTGTTAATTATCTAATTGAATCTATCATTATTTAATTTTATGTCTATCATCAGAACAGAAATTTAGCGAGCCACTTTTGGTGCATCTTTATCAAACGCATCACAAATTTTTTACGCGCTTGCGTCGCATTTTTTCCCTTTTTAAAATGATTGTTTTGATTTTCCATTTTTAAATTGGACACGCTATGAAAAAAAAAAAAAAAAACACTTGACCAATCTGCGCACTATTTTTCAAAAAACGTAAGCTCGAAATGTCTCAAGTTTGCTTACATTTTACAGCCGAAAGGACAACTGTCGAAAACGACCGCACAGACTTATTGGCCAAGCTAATATTTTGTACGAAGCGAGAGATACGACAAATGAAAAGTTCCATCTGTTTTTTCGTTTTCTTCCTTTTTTAAATTCTATATTGGCGAAACGATCGTGTATCGTGACGGCGCAATGACGTCTGAAGTCAAGAGACTCATTAATTTCCAAAACCGTCCGATCGATTTGCACGCGAAACCCATTCGCAGCAGGTTGCTGTTTCCGGTGTGGCTGGATACGTAATCACAGGGGAGATCCATATGTCCGTGACGATCGGATTGTCAATCAGTAAACGTCACTTCCGTTAAAAACATCGGCCGCCGTGGAATCGCGGCGCCTCTCGATCGGTTTCCGCGCACATCGGTTTTCGATTCCGGCCTCCGAGTTTCTACGATCGGACCACCCCTCGATATTGGTGCTAATTGGGCAAGTGATTTGGAACGAATTGAACTCGCGAATGTTTCGATTTGTATTTTTTCCTTCTCCCTCTCCCTCTCTCTCTCTCTCTCTGTCTCTTTTTAATCAGCGCAATAAAGAAAAAAAAAAACGGAACAATCAACGTTGCATAACGAACAACAATAGCAACGTAACAAGAAATCTTTGGCAACAGATGGAACAACGTTTCGATTAATGCCGGTGTCCTCCGTCGTGGTCGTTGCCGTTGCTGTTGATAACGTGAGCGAAAAACCCATCCTTTCCAGCGCGATATTTCACCGTACGAACGTTACCGCCGGGCTCTTTTATTGTGTACTCGCCGACCACTTCTTTGCCTGCAAAGAACCAGCAATAAAGTATTATCGAAACGTTGTCGGGGCGGGGAGGAGGGGGGGGGGTGACAAGCTTTTCCCGAAATAATCAAAGTCGATTGATAATTCACGCTTGTAATTGCCCGCGGTCTGCTTTTGTTACCAGCAAAGAGAATCAATGGGAAATTATAATTAGTTGTTCTTCAGGTAGAAGCAACTGATGTATCAATTCCATTTTAGATGGTTAATTGCAATTTATATAAATACGAGGAACTTTAGGAGAGGAAATTGCAATTTCCTCGAGGGAACGCGAATATTTTAATGCTCGTGTGCGGATGAGAAACGAAGAAAAAAAAAAAAAAAGAAAGAAAAAAGAAGACGAGCTATCGAGTAAGTAACATATCTCTATCGTATGGATATATCAAAATACGGTTATCTTTAGTTGCTGCAGTTACTTCGTTTCACGATGCATTGCGTGGAGCTTGGGGATATCAAGCTCGCGCGCAAATACTCGCTCATAGACGAGGTGTAGCTAGTTGGCAGATTAATATGGCAGAACGTAGTAGATTCGTCAGCAGCGACGTAGGTATTGCGAATTATTTCCAAGGTAAATTCCCTTCGCCCGCAAATAATCAAGGTAACCATTCACGCTTCTCGTCGCGGTGGCGGCGAGAGCGTCAAACGCATTCCGCGACACCGATATTGTTCTTTGAGCATTTCAGCTCAGTGATTTCCATCTTTGGATCTCCTAATGGATCCTTACGTGACACTGGAATCAAGTTAAATCGAGACGTTGCCTCGAACACCGAGGATTACCTAATAAGTAATTACTTTCTTCGCACAATGTTACGATCCTGTTAACTTTATTAAGGAGTCGGGTTAGTTAATGATAGAATTCGTAAACCATGGGAACCTTAAAGTAGACGTGTTAGAGAGGTGCACCAGGAAAGGAAAATTTATCGTTCTTTCTCGTTCGTGCGTTTAAAGTGCATGGTTTCATTTAAAGTTTGATTCTCCTTCGTATCCTAAGAACGTACAGCTGATTCTACGTGAAAAATGAACGGAAGAGAAAGAATGAAATTGTTTTCATTAAAGTCTTCGTTTTCGAGCTTGAAAATTCGGCCACGCATAGTTGAATTTGATTAATCCCGTGCTGGACAGGAGCAAGTAATCGACACGGGGGTATATTCTCCCCGTGTAAAACTTAAGCGAGAAAATTTTTAATTTAAAACTTTATTTTCATGAAAATGGATTTAAAATATGTTTCATTAAGAATTGTCTCTGCGTGTACTGTAATAACATTTTTGTTTCATTTATTTTCCCTCGTGGAATAATTTCCCGTTGATTATTCACCTTCTATCCAATCAAGAAATTAATTTCATTCAAGTACACTTAAGAGAAATATTCAAAGTTGATTATCTCGGTAACGCAGATTTCGGGATGGAAAAATTTTGTTTTTTTTCTTTTTCACTCGTTCTTTACACGCAGACGTCATCGCTGAGAGTTCGCGTGATACCCTGCACATTGCAAATAACATTCTCGCTAATTTTCCATTGCACCGAATTTAAAACTCGAAGCCACTCGACAGTGTTTCTATTCAGTACCTATTAAACTATCTACCGGAAACAAACTCCTCGACTTTCCGACGTTCGAGGGTCATTAATGTAGGCCACCGTCTGGCTTTAATTAGGCCGATTACGTAGAAACGAAG
The DNA here is from genome assembly GCF_011392965.1 of Frieseomelitta varia. Lineage (NCBI taxonomy): Eukaryota > Metazoa > Arthropoda > Insecta > Hymenoptera > Apidae > Frieseomelitta > Frieseomelitta varia. The sequence continues at coordinate 51,082 of NW_025110780.1, read as the reverse complement.
GTGGAAAAAACCGTGGATGTTAGAAGACTCGCGGCAAACTCTCGAGTTTGAAAGTGTGCGCGAGACGACTTTCCAAAGCGCTCTATGCGCCCGGGACGTCTTTCGAATTGCAGTAAACTAATTAATCCTCGCCCAGCCGACGCCGTGCTTCTTTGACCCGTTTGATTCATGTTTGATATCGCTCAATTCCGTTCTTTCTTTGTTTTTCTTTTTAATTCTTAGCTGAATCTCTGTATAAAAGAAATGTCGAGAAACGAGTCAGTGATTTCGACCACGCATTAACATGATATATGTACATACATCGGCTATTAAATGCAACTAATCAGAGTAAACATTATTGGGAGTATATGCAGTTAGTGACTACAAATTTCACACAAATTGATCTGTAAAAATCACAAAATAAAAGAAAATATTCGGTATTATACGTACGGAATATATTGCAATACGTAATAAAATGTATGCACATATTTTATAAATGTATTTACATTTACATTTTTAAGAAATTCTTAGCCATTCATATTATGAGCAATGTTTCAGCTACATAAATCTGGAATATAGACTTATAATAAGTGAAATATAGACTTATATTCAGGTTTGAGTTACAGATTTTACGATCCACTATCAATCTGTTATTTGTTTTCATATTCTCCGAAGGTTAAAAGACACGACTTACAGTTTTCCGTGAGCAGTAGTGGGAAAGTTTAAACTTCAGACCAAAATTCGACACATTGAAACTTCTCTTTCGATATGCAACTTACAATTTTTTCCACTCCTCCGTGAATGAAGATCAAATTGTTATTACTTTGGCTGTAGGTAGAATGATTGCAAGAATAAAAGCAATGATCAGTTACTAAATAGTAATCATAATAATCATAATAATAATTAATTGAAAAATGAATCTTGATTAATTTTTGTAATTTTGTAATCATTAATCGGTAATTTTTAAATCATTAAGTCATTAATTTGTATTTTATTACGATCAGTAATACGTTCTTTCTTCACATTGCTGCGATACGTTCAAACGTCAATCTTATCGAGTTATGTTAGTCAGGATAATTAAATGTAAAATAAAAATTTGGGTAGTAGATCCACTAGTAGACCAAGACCAAGTAGAGAGAATATTTACGCGTATTTTTTGCTGTATGATATCTATATGCCTGAATTTAGAATAATTTGCTAAAGTTTATAATTTTTTGACATATTTTTGTTATACATAGGAATGAGTACGAATCATAATGAAGAATCTCAAAATTTTGATCATTCGGCAAATTTATTATCAAAGTACATCTTCATCAAGTCGTATTGAAAATTGTGCGAATAACGATTCAAGAAAATAATATAGATGAAACTTTCAATTGATGGAAAATTCCTGATAAAAATTGTAGGATTGTGCGCATTGCAAAATGGAACAAATAATAAACACGTAGTTTCTATGTACACAGTGTTGTTTGTAGAAGTAAACTATTGATACAATCATAATCAAAAGTGTAATCATGTGATCAATGATTTTAATTACTTATCTTATTCATTAATCATATATTCATGATTTCCCATTAATTGTAATCGTTAATCATTCATCAGATTACGTTTTACTCAACTTTGAATAAAAGTGTAATAATAATGTCATTTTTGCTCACAGAGTAGTTTAAAATATCGTTTGTCGACTTTTTTCAAGACACTGTATCATAATTTGTCGCTGTGATTATCGAATTAATAATAATAACGTAGAATATTTTTAATCTGGTGATACGGTCGAAACGAGGAAAAATATATCGGAAAGAAAGAATAAAATTTTTTCACTCGAGGCTTCGTTTCCGAGAAAATCGAATTTAAAAGTTTATTAAGGATATTTGAATTTAATTAATGTTGGATTGGACAGGAACGGGTAATCCACAGGAGGTTATTCTACTCGCGAAAATAAGTCGAAAGCGTAGAATACAATTTTCTCAGTTTTAAATAAAAAGTTAAAATTGAATTAAAAATTGAATTTGGAACTTGATCGTGTATTCACGCCGTACCAAATTGATTCTTGACCAAATACATTGAAGCTCGATTTTCTGGGGAACGAATCTATTAAATGAAAAAACTCTGTTCTTTCTCTTCGATTTCACTTTACGTGGAATTATATTTTTCTCGTCGAATCGAAAACAGCTTGTATTTTTATTGTCGATGATAACTCTGCGTGCAAGTTACAGCAACTTTTCTTTTTTTTTTTTTTTTTTTTGACAGGCAAAGAGATTAATTTCCTTTCAGATTACGCTCGACGTACCGTCTCTATGCTCTTTCTGGCCATGATAGTCGCCGGTGTGATGGTCCTCGACGCCGTACGAGAACTCGTAGTGCGGATGTGCCACGTAATCGTGATGGTGGTGACCGTGCTTGTCTTTCCAAGTCACCTCTTGAGCATCCCCTATCACAGGTCCGTGGAAATGTTGGAAAGAGTGCGCGTGACCGTCAGCGTCGACTTCCCCGTTGAATAAAACTGACAGGGCCAAAATTGCTGCGACGAACTATCGGCGAAACAGTTAATTTCGAATCAATTATATACGTGTTGAGAATATTCTTTTACGAGTACGCTTTGTCTCTACAAATTTTGGAAAAACGAAAATTTTTAGAACGAGAAGCGTTTGAAAGAATTTCGTGTCTACATAGTGATCGGCCGATGTCACAGGCAAAATCGATAGAAGTAGCAGACTAGCTGGTAGACTGTGACGATTCTGTTGACGCGTTTCGATCTACAGTTAAACGATTGATCGGTCGCGTCGCTTGGACATTTACCTATCACCGATTAGACAAAAATGAGGAATGGAGGAGGCTCGATCACGCGATGTACACTCACTTTAAAAGCCATATCACTGTCGACTGGGTCGGGCTCTGCTACGGCAGAACAGATAGAATATAGATCGAACGATCGATACGGTTCTTTCGCGATTGTCCGAAAACTGAATAGGTCGGTCCGATGATATTGTTCCTTTTATAGGTCCACTTTAAAAGTTTCCCTCAGCTTAATTCTTCTTTGGATCCATGCCCGGAACTTTGCCGCTGCAGACGTTGCAAAACACAATTATTCAAGCGGGCCGTGGCCGCAAAAAGCGTCGCGCGGTGCTCGCTCGAGCGCGCATTAGCCAATCCGGGCACGCTAATGGAGTCCGTTGGGAAAGAGGACGAAAAAATGGAACGCAGGAAAGGCATTCGTTTTCTTCGGCCGGGCGACACACGCGGTATCGATCACCGGATCGATCGCCTGCTACTCGTCATGCACGATGGACCCTGCAGATTGTGCTACGAGTTTCGACTTTCTTCTTCTTAGCGTCTGTTGTTCGCGGCTGCCGCGATCGCACGCTCCATTTCGCCCGGAAATCTCAGCTCGAGATTATTCAGAGCCACGGCTATCGTAACTTAACAAAGCTACGCTATGTTCCTCTGTTTCCGCGTATTTTCGCATCGTGTCATCCACCCTTAACCTCCTCTTGCGTTGGAATGACGTGCCACGCACGTCGAGAATTTTTTTGTACCAAAATTGCAATATTTTCTCAGTTTTAAGTATATTTATTTTATTATATTTATATTTTATTATAATATATTTAATATATATTTATTTTATTTTATAATATAATATTACATATAACATGTATAATATATATATATATAGTATATTTATTTATATAATAATATAATAATATAATTTATTACTTCTCAATAATTTCTATCCAGTGATATTACACCGACGAGTTCGAAAAGAAAGCGACGAATTGTCGTACACGATTTGGTCACTCGTTACGGTCCGCGAATCAGCTGCCAGTGGTCGCAAGTGGTTAAGAGATGTGAACGAGCACGTGCTCGGCACATGCTTCAATGTAATCGGCAACGTACAACCAGCTTAGGTGGCTCCAGCTTAGTTTAGTTTACGACAAGTTGGACTCTTATTTTTTACGCGTTGGAAAAGTTTTCGAGCTAGCCGAGATTCTTTAGGAGTACGTAGGAAACTTTTCGCGAAGCGAAATAAAGTCTGAGATACAGTGTCAAACACTGGCGCTCGCGTTCACGAACAAAAAGCTATTTTCACGTTCGATGGGATTGTGGATTGTTAAGTGCACGACGTTGTCTGGGAAGGGAAAAAAATCGTGAAAATAAATTCGCGGGAAGGAATTTTTTTTTTTTTTTTAGTTGGGCGAGCGATCCTTGCGTTATTAACAAAAACTGCAGGATTCTATCTGGCCTGTCGCAGGAGTGAAAACGGTTCTCTTGCCGGCAGAGAAAACGGAACGGAGAGATGAAAAGAGGACGGATTCTGGCACGCGATGTGCTGGAGCGGCGGAAGTGCTCGAAGAGGCGCTCGGCTTTTGAGTTATGACACTTTTTGAGTCGAGAAGTCGCGATGTGAATGGCGCATCCGGGTCCAGCGTAATATCATAGCTCGATCTCAGGGTTGGACCCGGCGATAAATCTGCCTTAAATAAGATTTGCCGAGGGCACACTCTAGCGAAATAAAACGAACGGGAACCGAGTCGAGAGGCAGCGCAGGAAGTTTTACTTTCCTTCGACGTCGCATAGCCGACGTGAGCGATTGCTAATTTTCAGTCGGCAGCTTAATAGAAACCGTCACAAATACCTGACAAAATATCGTATCCTTTGAGCACGTTCGAGTATTTTTCCACTGAATTTTCGACCCGACGATATTTTCGACTGGTGCTGTTAGTGACACCTAATTACTAACTCTCGTTTGCATTGGCCCGCGCGTTCGCGACGCTTGGCAAAATTTTTCTTATCGGTGAAATTGCCTTGGCTGTCAATTTCATTGGCTCGTGTTTTATGCTACGTGTGACGCACACGTGTGCCCCATGCGCAAATACGCGATGCTCGAGCTCGTATTCATATTTCAATCTCGCGGGACGAACTCTTGCAATACAACGCGCCGCCTATTCTCGCAAACGAGAAAATTGGCACACCTCGCGCGATAAATCACCGAGTTCCATGAGTGATAGATACATTTCCAAATGTTCTTACTTTTAGCTTATTTGCTTCGAGTTTCCTTGTTGTTCGCGTATATGTCACGCGCGAGATAGTATGAGATCGTTATTCGAGCAGTGATGCCATAGCGAGAAGGATTCTGTGGTGGATTTTGCCATCATTATTTGTCGCATGTTCGTCAATGATTTTTATCATTTTTTAATATCTCATTTGGCAGTAAGAAAACATAGCAATAAACAGGCGAGGCGGATTAATGTCAATTTAAGACTTAATCACTTTTATTCCATCGTTTTCTCGACGATCTACCAAGGAGGAAAAATCCATAAAATAATTTTCCCAATTCTCCCGTTCAAAACTTCAGACATGACCGAACTATTTTATCTGAAAATTCAGTTTTCTCTTAGTGTTAGTTAATATTCGAAATTGATCGATCGGTCTTGGTCAAACGATTTCGCCGTTTGCGAGCATTCGTCGCAACGTGAGGTCACGCACCTAACCATCTTCCTTTGTCTCGTGAGCATGCAATCGCAGCGGTGAAGCTTTAGGTGCGTAAAGCACGCGTACGGCGAAGAAAGAGACGGAAGCGGAAAAGGAGAGAATGCAAGGTTCTGTGTTAGCAGATGTTTTTTTTTTTTTCTGTGCACATGCCAATGATTGCCAGGTAATATCGCGATACGGGGAGCAGACAGTAGGGAAGAAAACCGAGGGGTAAATCCCGAGATTAACGTCGTGGTTGTTGTCCACATAACGCATTGGTACACTCTTTCATCCTCAGCCGCACACACGTGCGAGTCGATCGCAACGAGCCATACGAGGGATAATGATCGCGTTCCAAGTATCGCCGGAACAAATTCCGCGAAGATAGAGTTCCGGGTAGAGAAAGACGAATAGTTCTATTTGCGAGTTGCGGGCTGCACCGACCTCGTCTTCGTTTCCTTTCCGTTCTCTTCGTTGTGTTTCGTTCCAGCGACGTACTCTTCGTATACCTCTCGATTTCGGCGGAGAGCAGAAACGTGGCATTCCTCGCCGGCGTATTTCGCTTGTCGAAGCGTCGACAACCGCTGTTCGTTTATGGGTCACGATCCTCGTTCCTTCGGGATACGCTATCTGGGACTCCTCCTTGACCTCCACTTGCGGTTTAGGAATTCCAAAACAACGAAGACACCGGCTGCAATTCATCCTTCCCTCTGTCTGCCACCGGCGCTCGAAGACGTTCGCTGATACTCGCCCTGACTTTTGATGCAACGATCGTGCAATACTCTGATACGCGTGCGTTTGCACGAACTGCGGCTGGTGCTCGGTTTCCCGTGATTTCGTGAAAATCCGAGGGAAGATGTTTCGCTGAAATAACGAAATTTACAGTTCTAGGAAAATTGAAGTAACACGTTTCTTTGTTTTCTTTCTTTATCGCGTAGCTTCTTATTAATCCTCGAAAAGGGGTACGTTTAATAGAAATCATAAATTCATGGAATACTTACTTTCTTTCCTCATACAGCGTGTCTCATTTTAATCTATAAATGCAATTATCTTTGAGACTATTCATCATTTAAAGGATAATTATGTAATTTTTTTTCATCAGACGCAGCAAGTCATTTCCTGTAAAAAGATATTAACCTACATATATCGAAAAGCTATTGTAATTTACAAAATCTGTCGTATGAAAGACGAGAAAGGGCAAGAGCAGTATTCTTGTATACTCCTTTTATGCATAGATTTTGTAAAAAAAATTATTCTTCTTAATAGGTTTTGGACGTAGATAAATTAATACTTTTTTTGAACGAGTAGCTGCATCGATTGATGCAAACAAAATTACACAATTATATTTGAAAAAATAATAGTGACCTTCGTATCTACAAATTACTCTCAGAACAGAAAAAAAAATGCACTTGAAACGTTTCCTAAGTGACGAATAGTTTCAGAAATAATTGCATTTGCATGTTAAAATGAAACGTACTGTATAATGCTGCAATTTTCACTAGATGACGCTTAGCATTCGAGCCGAAAGTGACTTTCGGGGCAATCTTTTCGAGGGTAAATCATTTTTCTAGAAACACACAGAACACAGCCGAGTTCCGTCTCTGTCGAATAAACGACCGAGGCGAAAAGAATTTTGAAAGATCTCCGGTAATATTTTTAGGTGCGACCGAACGAGTTGGACACATTCCAGCGTTCTCTCTTCACGCGTTCTCTCCGCTGGCGGATATAGTTTGGACATTTTCCCTGATACCTCTCTGGCTGTTGGCTCCGCTAACGAGCCGAAGCATTTTCCTTGCTAATTTTCCAAGTGTCCCGATTACAAGCTGATAGCCGACGCTTGGGTCACGCCGGTGTCGCCGGTTAATTGGTTTTCATGCCAGCGCCGAAGTTACGGATACCAAGCTTGGATTATCGTGGGTTGTAAACAGCGGTTTCGCCGCGATATACGCCGGCCAGAAGGGGTCACGGCTCTGGCTTTCGTTTCGGAAGGGATGCCCTCCCGCTCGCGTACTTTCGTTGTCGTCTTGTTCGCGCGGTTACTACTTAATTGCCGCGAGTTTACCTTCCGCGACGCGAAGGAAACAAAAAAAAAAAAAAAAAACGGACGCACTTGCAATTTGCTGAAATATATTTAACCTCTTGCGCTGAAACGTGACGCGCCACGTCGAGAATTTTTCGTCCCAAAATTGCAATATTCTCTCAGTTTTAAGTATATTTAAACACAAACCGAGCAAAATAAATAACAAATTTATTACTTCTCAGTAATTTCTATCTAAGTGATGTTACTTCGTACCAGAGTTTGAAACGAAAGCGACGAATCATTGTACACGGGTTTGGTCACTCGTTATGGTCTGCGAATCAGTTGCCAGCGCAACTAAACGTTAATGGAACGTTCTGTCTCAACGTTGTCCGACGAAATTTTCACGATATACGTATATACGTACGCCGTGTTAACACAGAGCTACGGTGGAATCTTACCGAATACTTACTACGTTTAGGATACAGTTCTCCGGGAGGTGATCCGAAGGCATGATAAACCGGGGTGCATCCGGGACATGGTACAACAGGAAGTTGCACGCTAGCGTAATCACTGTCAGGATTCCGCGGATATTACGGAACCATGCTCGAATAATGAATGGTAAACTCTTCTCTGCATATTCCGCGGATGTTCGTCTCCAGGGGCCGCGCGCGTGTATCGTCTTTAAAGTGCATCGCCGTGGCTGGCGTAATTCAGAGAGTTGACGAAAGGTACATATGCATGAAGGAGTTTAGCTTCTGTTGGCTGTGTTATCAGTCCTGTCGTTGGAATATAAAGTTACACAGCACGTTCTGTGATCGATCACTGTGGGACATGTTCGCAATCGTTAACGTGCTCATTTCCGCCGTTTGAGGAAAAGTGTCGCTTTACACAGCGATACAGTAAAAAAATATCAAATTCTCGTAATTATTCTTACATAATAAAGAATAAATTTTACTCGTATTTTTACAATAATACGATTTATGTTTTTAGATATACCAAGTGAGTCATTTCAAGGGAGATCGTTGGAATATTTCGACTGTCGTTGGTGACAGAAACAATTTGTTGATAGACTAAATTTACTTGATGTCCAGAAGTAAATAGTTAATGCTGTTGATAGATTTCTTATAGGACGCGTGGAGAACACGGAGATCAGTTTTTTTCTTCTAAACGAAACCATATACAGTGTACAACTATCTCGATAATCTCGATTAAGTATAAAATAAATTTTAACTTCGTTAGAAAAGATCATGTAACGATCCATTTGGTCTTATTTGAAAGCGTGAAATTTCTATTCTGACAGTTCGTTTTCTTCGAAGATGATTTTACATCATGCAGTGAATGGAAAAGTGATGCTTCTTTTTTGAAAATTGTAGAAATTCAAATGTGCGTAGAAATATTACAAATTTTGTTTCGTAACTCGATCATATACTGTGGCAATGCAGCCTCTTAAACTTGACAAGAACCTCAGCAAATACAAATTATTTTTTACCCCTCAAAATCGACATAATAATTGCTAAACCAGATATTCCGGCCTGCTGTTGCGTTTACATTTGCCTTAAAGACTGTACTTAATGCATAAAGTTTATATTCTCATTTCCTCTGTTATTTTAGTTCTACAGATGTAGCTGTAATAAATAAAAAAAAAAAAAAAAAGAAAACGACTCACCATTGTTTTAAAAATTGAAATCTTCCCTTAAAACTTGTACAATTTTTTTCACTATTTTATTGAACGGTAAGTATTAGTCAAATATTAGTAAACAAAAATTCAAGAAATCCTGACATTTCCTCGTCTGACTAACGTTTCAAGTTCAACAAAATATTGAAAAGAGAAATCGTACAGGCAGTTTTAAGAGATTGTTGTAAAAAGAGAATTTTAATCTTCAAGGCTGTTGTGGATTTATTCACGAGAAAAGTATTTTTGACGTTTTTTCACGCGTTTGAATTTTTATAATTTTCGAGAGAAAAGTGTTCTCATTTTTCTCGCTATGCGACTTAAAGAAAAAAGAACAAGAAACGAACTGACGACTGTTAAAGTTTTAAAATGAGACCAAGTGGATCGTTATGATCTTTTCTTGCGAAGTTAAATTGACGACAATTTTTCATTGTCATCGGTTCACAGCTATGCTCTTCACTGTAATTTTTAAAACACTAGTCCGAAATTTCCTATAAAAAGGATTCGTTACATTAATAGATATTTGAATCTGAATCTTTCCTGAAATCTATCGTAAATAAAACAAAACGATATTCTTGCCTTTGTGTTTATATTGTCCCTGTTTTTCGAATATAAACTCGAATATTTTGATCTGGATTTGCACCTTAATAATCGTGACTTTGGTAAATTTTTTATCAGAAAGATAAACAAAATCGTGGAGACTATAAAACGAATGAAATATTTTTAACAACAGTGAACGTGAAATATTTAAAATAATTTAAGAAAACACTAAACCAAGTGTAATTAAATAAACAAGATCTCATCTCGTGGAAAACTGAAATATAAATTGTAATAATACTTAATAGTAAACACGTTAAGTTTTTATAAAATAATATTTCTGATTTCTCAAATTTTGCAAGTTATGATGCCTCATATTTTTTCAAATTGCAGTTTGAATTTTCTAACAGCGCATAATGCATATATAACAGGTTACATTTTCCTACTATTAGCTAACATTATCCGTCTACTTTAGCAGGAATTCGAAAGAATAAAACCTACCGGATGCCCCCATAAATGTTTAACGGTTAAAACCACGAAATCCCCGTTCCATTCTCTCCGCAATCGTATTCTATGTAGATTTCGTCAGCGGCAACGGTGTTGACGTTTCTACGTTTAAACAAACGCGTCCGCGTCCGGGTAATAAATCCACCCGTTCTTCCATCTCCTCGAACTCATTACTCCTCGCGTTTCCCCTAATTGAATTTCGTGGTAGCTCTCAATGATATTGAAAGACCCAGTGAAGTTTCGTTTCTTTCTCCGGCGAGGACAATTTCGGACAGCAGTCGGCTCAACCTCCCCCGGCGCGAACCAGAACGTGGTACAAAGGCAAAGATGTCCTCGCAACGAACAAACAGGCAAGAAGACCAACCGAGTCAAGTGTCCGTTCGACGACCGTTGTTTGGGTAATTCGAAGTATCCAGTGGGCAACTGTTAACCACCTGGCAGCAGTGCACCACCCACTTTCGTCGCCCCCGGGCCAGGGTTGCTTACCGTGAAAGACGAGCAGGGAGGGTTGGCTGGTCGTGCTCTGCGGCTACTGCAAGTGGTCGCCGAGGTGCCGACCTATGGCTTTCGGGGGCTCCCCCAATTCATATGCAAATGCAAAAGCGGCCGACCTCCGAGCATTGTTCGCCCTCCAGGGAGTTCCAACGTTCCTCAGTTGAACTTACTACGCGAATTTCCGGAAAACTCTAACGGCGAGACACTCGCGTAATTGATACTCGCAGTCTCCTCCGCCGATCTTCGTTCGCCTCCTCCTCTCCCACCGATGACAGTCGCAAAAAAGAAAAAAAGAAAAAAAAAGGAAAACGAATGGTGGCGAGAATTGAAAGGGCGGCGTGTACGATCACCTTTGTCACCTCGCCGCAGCCATTCATCGCTCTCTTGCATCGTTTAATGACGTTTCAGCCTCTCTTTGAACAAGTTTCTAGTGAGTCTTCGGGGCATAAACCCGTGGAGGTTGGTTTCGATGCTCGAGGCCGATCGATCAACGTCCGGGTTTGACGTCGCTCCGTTCAATTTCCTGTGAAAATTTTCTGTCGTATTTAGCTTAATTCTACGTACGTTAATTTTCAACATTTTTACACGCTCGCGGACGTTCGACCCATTTACTTCTACACATATGTATATATATATATATGTGTGTATGTAGATTGGCAAGCAAAGGATCCGTATGATCACGAAGAAAAATTATAATTTAATTTTATTCCGCCACTTAACCTCCTTGTAATTAATTTATGTGCATAATATGTGTCCGATATGAGCGGAACGAGATTTCTATTCATTTAAAAAATGCAAATCTCCTTTCCCCTTTCAACGAATAAAGACAAAGCGAATGGAATTGGTCGCATGCTGTACTTCACGGTTCGAATTAATGTCGGTTGTCACGTGAAACCCGTGCATCGAGACTAAAAACATTTGATTATACGTTCAGGATTTCTTTGAAAATAATGGAGTTCTTTTTTTTTGTAAAATAATGGTATTTCTGTAACTTGTCGTTTGCTAAAATCATAGAATAAGTAAAACCGTGGTTGAGACATTTTCCCGTTGCATCGCGAAGTGATTATAATAATTTCTATTAATGTATATAGAATTTTCTAGATTAAAGACGTTAGGTTTCCTACGAGCATGAAGAAACTTATTATCTAAATTTGGAATATTTACGCTAAAGATGACGGTTCGTTCGCATTTTCATACTGGCAAAAAATCCTAACGCCACGCTCGATCATAGTTAATATTCTTGTTATTGCCTCGAGGTAGACGATGTTACGTTTACCGTCCTCCGGTGTTTTCCGGTGTTTCCAGTGTTTGATAAAAAATGATAACGTCAGAAAATATTCTCTCGTAAGTTGGAAAATATTTCTAAATATTTGAAAGTAGGGAACTTTAGAATTATAATTATCACAAAGGCAACTGACAAAGCCTTCTCTCTTTTTCTTATTTACGTCAAAGTGTCTAATTAACTCTAACAGAAATGTAATAAATGCAAAAGAAAATATTTACAATTGTATGTGTAAATATTTTAATAATTAATAATTCTTTTGTAAGTTGGAAAATATTTCTAAATATTAAAAAGTAGAGAACTTTAAAATTATAGTTATCACGGAGGCAATTGACAAAGCCTTCTCTCTTTTTCTTATTTACGTCAAAGTGTCTAATTAACTCTAACAGAAACGTAATAAATGCAAAAGAAAATATTTACAATTGTATGTGTAAATATTTTAATAATTAATAATTCTTTTGTAAGTTGGAAAATATTTCTAAATATTAAAAAGTAGAGAACTTTAAAATTATAGTTATCACGGAGGCAATTGACAAAGCCTTCTCTCTTTTTCTTATTTACGTCAAAGTGTCTAATTAACTCTAACAGAAACTTAATAAATGCAAAAAAAAATATTTACAATTATATGTGTAAATATTTTAATAATTAATCATTCTCTCGTAAGTTGGAAAATATTTCTAAATATTTGAAAGTAGGGAACTTTAGAATTATAGTTATCACAGAGGCAAATGACAAAGCCTTCTTTCTACTTATTATTTACGTCAAAGTGTCTAATTAACTCTAATAGAAACGTGATAAATGCAAAAAAAATTATTTACAATCGTATGTGTAAATATTTTAATAACTAATCATTCTCTCGTAAGTTGGAAAACATTTCTAAATATTTGAAAGTAGGGAACTTTAGAATTATAGTTATCACAGAGGCAAATGACAAAGCCTTCTCTCTACTTATTATTTACGTCAAAGTGTCTAATTAACTTTAATAGAAACGTGATAAATGCAAAAAAAATTATTTACAATCGTATGTGTAAATATTTTAATAACTAATCATTCTCTCGTAAGTTGGAAAATATTTCTAAATATTTGAAAGTAGGGAACTTTAGAATTATAGTTATCACAGAGGCAAATGACAAAGCCTTCTCTCTACTTATTATTTACGTCAAAGTGTCTAATTAACTCTAACAGAAACGTGATAAATGCAAAAGAAAATATTTACAATCGTATGTGTAAATATTTTAATAATTAATCATTCTCTCATAAATTAGAAAATATTAAAAAGTAGAGAACTTTAAAATTATAATTATCACGAGGGCAAATGGCAAAGCCTTCTCTCTTCTTATTATTTACGTCAAAGTGTCTAATTAACTCTAACAGAAACGTGATAAATGCAAAAGATATTTACAATCGTACGTGTAACCAGTTTCGCGAGGAATTCTGCTCTCGTTGGGCTCGATAAAACCGAACGAACTATTCGTATCTATAAACCGGAAGACGGAAAGCAAAAAGTTCCTGGACACAATTTCAGAACGTGTCGTTACTAAGTTGTCACTGTTTGCCTCGTAGTGCACCGTGTCATATATAATGTAACTTTGATCGAAAAAGTTTTTACTGCTTTTTTATGAACTACCGCGTAAGAAGAGATACGCCGTGAAGCAAGGCGAAGAGCATGATCCCCAACGACGAGCGTAAAACAGAAAGCACGAAAGCGCGGTAACGTAAAAGATAATTGCACTCTCGAAACGACGTGACCTTTCGATAACTAACGATAGAATCGGAAACAGATGCTTCGAGAAATTTGATCTTCGAATTCGTATTTCGATTGAGATGGAAGTTTTGTTTTCGCGGAAATAGCGTCGGCTCAACTTTGAACGCTCAAGGTCGAACCGACAGCTTCATTCGTTTAACAAATATTTGACATTGAAAGTTCAAGGTCGAACGGGAAAACTCGGCTCCCCGCGGGAAAGCTAAATAAATATTTGACTTTCGCGTTTGGAACGTTCTCTTCATTTCGTCCCTGTATCGTCGAACGTTTCTCGTTCGTTTCCCGCTCTCGAATCAGTGCGCTCCGAATCTCTGAACTCGTAATCATCAGTCCCGTTTATTTAACAATCAATTTTCATTCCTCGCTATGAAAATTGTTGAACCGAATTATTTATCTGACTTTGCTTTCGATCCGCGCCGAAGAGAAAGCACGGTTGGAAAGGATTTCGCGCGGAAAATGAAGGGCTGACATTTGTGGCACGATATCCGATATCTTATTCGTCGCGAGAGTTCTATGTTAAGCCCCGTCGGCGGATATTTCATATCCGAAATTCAGACAGTTTTAGCTTCCAGGTCGAAAATCTGCTGACACAGGAATGGAGTGTTGTACTCGGCGAGGTTATCCGCCGCCGTCGAAAATAAGGGGCGTTATTTACCTAACCCGTGACCGCCGCGATGGACACGAGGAATATCGTAAGTTTGCTCGATGCCCCAAGGGGATACACCAAGGATTTGATCCTACGACCTTATCTGTTTTGATATCGAGATCCTCTCCGCGATAAACTCTCGCGGCAAATATCCGCTCACGTTCCTGGAACTTTCATTGAATAAATGGCCGGTTCTTGGATTCGTATAGAAATTCTATATTATCAGGATTCGTTTTTTACCATTTTTTTTTTAGATTCGTCGACTTTTTTTTAGATTCTCGAAACTACCATTGTTCACGCGTGAGAATTCGCAGTTAGCAGAAACGATCTGCATTGTCGCTTGTAAATCTGAAGGATCGTGGGTTTTCAACGTTACTCGACTCTGCTCTCATTTTATTTTTATCATTGCTTTGTGTAAACCGATTCGCGAGTCGGAAATTCGAAGAAATAATGAACGATTCGTTTACACTGCCGACACTTCGGCAAGTTTAAATTTCGTCGAGACTGAAAAATCGGGAAACTTTCGCAAGTGTTATAGGTCCCGCAGGTTTCGCAACTGCCGAATACCTTGAAACTCTTCGAGGGTTTGAAACTGCGTGAAAGTCTTTCCTACGATTTATGTTGGCGAACATTTAATTCCTGCCTCTGTTGAACGACTAATTGTAGGTACAAGAAACTTTCGAAACCATTCGTCCACGTTGATTTGTTGTAAATTTGTTGTGGATTATATTTTGGATGTTTTCCATTGATAATTTAACTCTCTAAGCGCTTGAAATTGCCGGACAGTCTAACAGTTTAATACCGAATGAGTAGAGCACAACAAATTAAGAATCTGTTCATTTTCAGATATACAGGGTATTTCTGAAATTGTAGTAAAAGGAAATAAAGTTTTTCCACTCGACGCGTTTCGTTTTCGAGAAAATCGAGTTTGAAAATTTAATAATTCTAAATTAAATAGTTGAATTTAATTAATTTTAGATATGACAGAGAAGAATAATCAATAGGAGAGTATCCCATATTCAAAAATAAGTTCACTTCGTACTTCATTTTTTAGATTTAGAAGAAAATAGATTGAATGTATTTCGTATTTAGAATAAATGTCTTGATAAATTTTCAAATTCAATTTTCTCGAAAACGAAGCGTGTCGTGGAAAAATTTCATTCTTTTTTCAACTTATTTCTAAATTCAGAAACAAACGATGTGGTTGTACGATTTCGGAAACACTCTATATTGATTTATCCAATATATTATATCACGTCATTCTTCTTCTGAATTTCTAACAAGTTAAATTAATCATTTTATTGTTGACTGTAACATTGTCCATGTGCAACAGTAACAGATTGAAAAATTACTCGAAATAATTTGTTAGCCGAAAGAATTGGTTGCCGATGGATGTACGGGGAGAAAGATCTACGCGAAGACACTTGGATCGTAGGTTTGAAATCTATTTTCATCCCTATAAAGTTTCCAACGAAGTCTTGTAATTTCATTCCTTATAGCCGGCGGATAAATCGGTGGGAAAAGCCAACAATCGTTTCTCCTTCTTATTCGCCTGCTGCTACCACGTAGCGCGTTCTTCGTCCGATTCAGCTGGCCAGAAAGAGATCGTTAGTTTTCTCTGCCTTCTTACTAGGAATCCACGTTACTTCACCACGAACTCTCAAATAAATCCTCACGCGTATACACGCTGACGATCGTTCTATTCACTCTCGCCTATTTATCGATATCGATTTCTCATCAGAACGTTATCGTTCGTCCGTTCGACGTAAATTCCATCGGTGTTTCATGATGTAACAGAAATCCTTCATCGACGTTAAGTTATTCCAGAGATATATAAATTTCAGCCGGCATTGTGCGTCAGCCGACAACCCGTCTGGATCCATTTAGCAGGAGGATCGTGAAGTATCGCGCGCGTGCATGCGTGCACTGACGTCGGGAAGGCGGGATTTTCTCGGAGGAAAGTAGAAGTAGCTGAAAGGAACGGTTAGGGGAAAGGTAAGAGGGGCGCATTTGCATAAGGCGAGCTTGAAACGTCGGCGAAAGGACGAGGGAAGGAAGGAAATGCCGATCGATCTTTTCCAACGGCGTTATTTTCGCGGCCCTGAATATTCATAAAACAATGATTTGTGCTTTATTGTCGCTCCGTTGCTCGCATTTTCCCGTCCGATTCATTTTCTCTTTCGCTTGGTTCTTTTTTTTTTTTTTTTTTTTGTTTATACGCACTCCCTTGCAATATTCGTTCGACAGTCGATCGATATTGGTTTCACAACACCTCGTTCAACGCTCCGGTTGAATTATTTGTCGGTGGTTCAGTACACGTTCAATGTCGTTACTGTGTATCACAATTAGCGGTGGCTAGTTTTTCCGGCAGTTTTCGCGCTGACACATGATCCACGTTCCGCGTCACTTGCCAAGTATGTAGCATATATATGTATATATGGCGCGGATTGTTCACCGTGGGATCGTATCGACGATTTTTAAAGAACGATTTTTCGCGCCCTCTGCTAGCGTTAACTTTGCTTCCGCCGTGTCGCATCGGTTGGCTGGCTCTGAGCCCCGGTTAAATCATCGCATCGCGTCGCGTCGCGTCGCGTCGCGTCGATTGGTGTTCACAGGATCCGCTCGATTCGGTTGTGTAACAAACTGGTGAAACAAAGTTTTCAGGAAACTTCGTCGTTGCGTGCACTCTACTTAATCGCCGGTCTAAGGAATGCGCCGGGGTAGAATCCGAAAACTCTGATTCCCCGAGGCAAAACAACGATCTTTGTAATTAACTTTACTGAGAAACGTTCTGGAAATTCTACGCACCGAAGTTGCAGAGAATTCATTCGTTTATTCAGATCTTCGTTCTCGATCGTATTCTTTCAACGATCAACGAACAAATCTGTATCCATCGTCGAGTTTAAACATTTTCTAGATATTAATATTCATGTTCCGTGGTTGTCTTTCATCCATTGCACCGTCTGTGCTTGTAGCGAATTCAATGGCTCGGAAGCAATGAAAACTATTCACGAAGAAATATTTGAATTCCGTAAAATAGCTAAAACAGTTTACAGGATCGATATCCTGTTTGTTACGCCACGGAGTTTCAAATAAAATTTGCATTCATTTGTTGCGGAATACAGATCAGTTGCTACTAGGAATAATATCGAGGTATTATCGGTGGTTTTGTGCCATATTTCCATATCGTTTCGCTCCGTAATCCCTCACGTTTCGTCTTGTAAGCTTCGACTTTTATTTGGTATATAGGATGAACAAGCAGGCCTCGGGTGAATTCCGAGGAATTCGTGACTCTCTTATTTTTAATTCACCCATTGGTTTATTTAAATATAGAAGGGACAAAAAGGGTACGGTGAATAGAATTTTAAATATTCACTGAGAAAACGGTAGTTTCACCTCCGCGACCTCCTTGTATACACTCAATCTTTCGTTTTAGGTGGACTTCTGAAGAAATAAATCTACTCCAGATCTGAATAACACGAAAAATTAAGAATATTCGAGGCATTCGTAGTAAATAGTTACGTCGTATTCGCATGAAAGACATTAGGAACTACCGTTTTTGAGGTCTAATAAAATGGGTTATCGAATTAGCTGTCCAATTAATGTTGATGTTTTTTTCTCTACACATTCGAAATGAAGTTCTTTAATGTTTTTATACTATGACACGTAACAGCGGTATCTATTATTTGTGTTTTTTATTGTATTGTATTTTATGTATTTTTTAATTCTATTTTATTGGGTACGCGCTTTGAATAATAATAATTACTGGACTGTGGATTTTTACGTATTCATGGAAAATAAAGAGTAATATGCAAGAGTATACTTTTAAGAATTTAAAAATATATTTTAATATACTTTAAAGAATTTTACACAAGAATTTTATACTAATATAAATATATTATAATTGTTGTGTGTAATAGTGTATGTATTAATAATAATTATACTTTTAAGAATTTAAAAATATAGTTTAATATACTTTATATACAATTATTATATATATTATATAATATATGATAACAATTATATTAATTATAATTCTGCATAGAAGAAACAACTTTCTATTTAGATTTCATTTCGTTGACGTTGACGATGTTCACGAAACTTTTAAAAATATTTAAAAATCTACAATCTAATTACTCCCATTATTATTATTACCCAGTATGCAAGCTCGAAGCGTGAACGCATTTGATCGACAGCAGTCTGTCAGTAATAGTTTCTTATCTATTAACAAGTTTTTCGCAAACTTCAATGTAGATGTAACGCATTTTCTCACAGTTCTGCCCAGTCCTGGGGACTTGGCTTTATGATCGCACGATGAGCTGCCTCGTAATTGATCGTTAACTTCGAATTCGAGTTCTATAGCCATCCGTTGGCATTAAAGATTGCCCGGGAGTAGAGATCGGCTAAGCTGAGAAAATTTCGTCCCTCCCGTTTTGCTGATTTTTGAATAACTTCCAAACGACCAGTACCCGAAGCTCGATTGTCGAGGCTCCTTTCGTTTTATCCTCGAGAGGTCTTATCCACGGCCGAGCCGTTTACGAATTCAAGAGGCAAGGCGCTGGGTATTCTAGCTACTGCATTTAAATCTCATCCTCGGGGCTTCTCATCTCGCCTTTCTACACAATATTGCAGAATTCTTCGGAATAGAGATCTCGGTAATAGAGATTACCGCGACATCTCCGATCTGCTTCGATTCCCGATTGAAAATGCATTAAAAACTGGTCCCAAGCCCTATTGCCTGTATGTATGTATGTATGTATGTGTGTGTGTGTGTATATTTCGAGGTGTGTAGCGAGAACGAACGTGCCACCGATACCAGCAAGCGTGAAACATCGTTACGCTCTGCGTCAGTTGCTCGTACGATTTACACGTACGCAGCAGCGAACGCAAAGTTATCGTGAGATATCGGTAAACAATTGTTACTGATCGCACGAAGTCGGTGAATTTGCGACATGACCTTATCTTCGCTTGTCGTGCAAGCAACGGGTTACTCGGTCACGCTGTGCAACCAGACGCATTTATATGTCCATCCAGCAGGATCCCTCATTATATCTTGAACCAGCGTTAGAGCCAACAACGTGACAATTGTTGTAATTTATGCTTAGAGCTGTCCTCGCCGATGCTACGAGCATGCGTCTGAGTATAGAACAAAGTCGGACGAGCCTATCTTTGTAATATGATTTCCGTTTTTTCATGAATTTGTATACTGAATTGCGATGGAGAGAAGTCAGAAAATAATAATGAGAATAATATTGAAAGATTCTTCCTTTCGGTATGCGAATTATTTTTTTTTTTCTTTTGCTTCTTTGTGATTTCATTCATATTCAACAATTTCTTTTTTTTTTTATTGATATTAAGAAGTGTATTTAAACTTCGCTATAATCTTTATCCCGGTGGTCCCCTAATTCATTATGCCACGTGTCTCTAGATTTGCAAGTCATTCCGCAAACATACATTTTTATATTGAAAGAAAGTGGTAGTTTTATCTTTTGCAAACTTTTTTTCATTAACTTTGTCCAGTGGGTATCATAAAGTTAATATTGTTGCGCAATCGCTTTCATAGTTACATCTGTGTGATGAGTTGGTGAAGGGAGGAGTTGGTAATGACTCGTCGAACGTCAAATTATAAAATTCGCGTGAATGTGAATTACCTTCCCTCGTTTCTTCTCTTTTACTATCTATCTCTCGCTTTTTTCGTGTGAAAAAAAGAGACAGCATCACGGTCCTTTAGATCTCGTTTTTAACTTTACCGTAAAGAGGCGCTCTTTATGCTTTTTCCTGCCAAACAGTGTTGATACGTTCTGTGACAAGAAATGAGAGAAAAATGTTATATTAAAATTATTGATACACATTATTGATTATAAATCTATAATTTATAAAACTATCAATAAATTAAAAAATTATTAATAAAAATTACGAAATTCTAATTCGACTTAGCATGGAAATATGTAAATTTGTTCAAGTTTCGTAGACAAGATTCTTGTTCAAAGAATATTGGATTCTTACAAATATCGGATTGACATGAATGAATAATTGAATCTATTACTTTACGTAGTCACAACTATTAATAGTAAATACAATTACATATATATATATATCGCCAACGTTTCTATACAGAATCGGCCAAGAAACTAATCATTTATAACTTTGTATTTTTGTTAGAACTTTGAATTTACGACAAGACACAACTCTCTTTCTTGTTTTTAGTCGGTACATCGTTTGGCAGGAGAAAGAACTTAAACACCCTGTGCATCTCGTAGAAATCTCCCCGCGTGCGCGATACAAATGTGCTTTTGAACTTCTATTTCCAATCGACTCAATGTCTTTGCGATGATTCCGGTAAGCTTTCGTCTGGCAGATGGTACATAGTAAAGATTTGGCTGATCCGCTCGAAACGAGACGACGCCAATAGGACCGTTTCCTTTGGATATCATCTTGACAATGCTCAGGAGCGTAGGTAAAGGTGAAGCCGGATGGAGGCGGATCTAAAAGGCCGAAGGGCCACTCGAAATTGAGTTTCCGCTGCCGTCACTGGCAAACACCGAGGTCAAGATATCTACTCGGTCGAGGATCCGTGCTTGCGAAATACCTCGAGCCGTTTGTCGAATTTGCGTCCATCGCAGGAAACTGCTGCAGTCTTTATTCATCAGGGGGGAAAATTTGTCTTCTTTGCTAGAGGATGCAAAGAAAATTCCTATCAAGTTGTATCGCGTTGAGAGTAAATCCGTTGACGAACATCGCAGCGATATAGCTTCTCCACCTGAGGCTATTTCACGGGTCTAACTACACATTGATAAATCTCGAGAAAAAGATTTCGTAGTTTTTTTAAAATTTATTTTTATTTTTGAATCCAGTTCCGAAGGATATCGAGCCGTTTGTCGAATTTGCGTCCATCGCAGGAAACTGTTGCAGTCTTTATTCATCGGGGGGGAAAATTTGTCTTCTTTGCTAGAGGATGCAAAGAAAATTCCTATCAAGTTGTATCGCGTTGAGAGTAAATCCGTTGACGAACATCGCAGCGATATAGCTTCTCCACCCGAGGCTATTTCACGGGCCTAACTACACATTCGTAAATCTCGAGAAAAAGATTTCCTAGTTCTTTTAAAATTTATTTTTATTTTTGAATCCAGTTCCGAAGGATATCGAGCCGTGGAAAGAGTGTTTCGGGAATTAAAAACCTTAATCGTATTAACGAGGAT
Organism: Frieseomelitta varia; assembly: GCF_011392965.1. NCBI lineage: Eukaryota > Metazoa > Arthropoda > Insecta > Hymenoptera > Apidae > Frieseomelitta > Frieseomelitta varia. The sequence continues at coordinate 29,514 of NW_025110780.1, read as the reverse complement.
AGGGAACGCGAGAAAGAGGATACAGAAAAACTGGGAAAACACGTTTAATCTTATTTGAAAAATAGATGACAACGAATTGCGTGTACGACGGCGCACGGTTAATACGCAATATATCGAAAGGATTTTTAATTTATTAGCAAAACGGAAAACAGATGGAGAGCTCGCTACGTTAATTTCGTCAGAAATATATTAATTTAAAATGAAACCGTGGGCGATTCAAATGTGTGAGAGGTGTGCCTGAATTACTTCGATTCGCATCGTTTTATATCTTCAACTGCCAATGCAGTATTATTTTACCAATACTCGTGATTATTTGTCGGATTTCAAGGCACGTCCCAGAAATATACCAATATATATATATATATAAATGTGAAATTTGTGGATGTTGAATCCTTGAGGTTTCGCATATCTTAATAAACGTTTTAGAATCGGTAGTATATCCATCAGCAAAAATATTCTTCGAATCGCATAAATATTCATAACTATCCCATATATTAAAATGCAATCCGGGTTTTAATCAAAGAGATGCGTCCTCAAATTTCACTCCCGCCGGGAATCACGGGGGATCAACTTCCGGTTGATCCTAGCGAACGGCCGCATCAAAACATCATATCGGTTTATGCAGTTATATTGATTTCTATTTCAAACACGCGACGCGGTTGCGATGCAGTCTTGACGCTCTCTTCTATCAGCCCTGTTTTGCATAAAAACGCGAAAAGAAACCAAACAGATTCGTATCGCCGTATTCGAGCGCTACCGATGTGTTTCCGTTTCCCAGCTCGTTAAAGTAGATGTGTGTGTGCTCCGTCGATTTAAATTATTCCGTCGAATTGGAATTTATTTTTGATAACGTGGCCGTAAGCAAATTTCGTTCATTCCAGCTCGCCCGATATAAAATTTTTGTTGACACACGATGCGAATCATGAAACTTGTTACGTTATTCCTACAAAGTTTTTGCGGTATAAATGTCGCGGACCGCGGTGGAAATTCAGTCGTCGATTTGTCACAAAGTAAGTGCAAATATTCCAGTGGCAGTATTTGATCAATTAATGTCGTGCAAATATTTTTCCCAACGGGGAAGGAGATACGCAAACGGGCGATAAATATTCATTCCCGACAGAAAGAAATAACGTCTCTCTCTGATTTCGCTTCCCAGCCTTACGCGTATTGTAAGTAACCTGAGTTTACGAGACACGTTGCCGTGTTTCGTGAAGTTTCCAATTCCAATCGGACGGGATTCTTCCCATTAAAACACGGTTCCTCTTGAAACTGTGAAAGACCTACTGAAAAATTCAGTATTACGAGGAACTGAGTTCAATCCTTACTTCCGTTCGTTTTCCTTTTTCTCCTCTCCTCCTTTCTCTTCCTTTTTGTGCAAATACCATCGAACGCCATCAATTTTCAACCCCTTCGAGCTTCTCTGTCGCGCAATTAATTATTCAACGAAAAGAAGCTTAATTACGGAGTGACGTTTGATTTCTGTTCCTATTCCGAAGAGAGAGAGAGAGAGAGAGAGAGATAAAAGTATCTAGCTGTCTGGTATTCAACGAAATAATCCTTCCTCGACAAACAGTTGCCTGCTGAATTAAAAAAGCTGAAGCTCTTTCGACAAGCGCAAAAAAAAAAGGAACAAAACGCCGCAGATCCTTCAGTACGTCGTTTTAAGACAGCCTGTCTCGACGATTCTTTAACAAATGGCACGACTGAAAAGCTCAAACAACTAGAAATCACTAAATTGACGTCAACACTCACGCAAAAGTTAAACGTTTACCCTATCTATATTTAACTTCCCTGTTTACCTTGATTTCGACGCGCCACCGTGCCCGTTTAAATTAACTCTCGTAGCTGAAATCGGGACGTACACACAGAGCCAGCCTAATTATTATTCAGGATAATTATCTGGATACTGTTATTTCTCGTTTCGCACTGCCGTTTCCTTCCTCCTCGTCTTTGTTAATTTCGTACCAAACGTACCTACTCGTTCATTGCTTCGCAGGGAAAAGAGAGATTTCTCTCCTCCCACGTCCTCTCTCTCTCTCTCTATATATATATATATATATATATATGTATATATATATCGCGAAGTAGGTACATACAAGAATTTATTGGCTGTCTACCATTTAAGTTGGTTGGAGTAGCTGCTCGTCACGAGACGAGCTTTTTGCCATGTGCTCGCGTAGAAAAAGATCGTTATTCTTGGCAGATACACGAGAGCCCTCGAAGGATGATTCTCGACTCGAAGGGGGAGCGATGCTGTTCCTTTTAGCGCCCTCGAACCGCTTCTCGTATGCGTTCCGCGCGAACCAAGTGGTCGTACTTAGGCATTTGTCTCACGTATCTTGCCAGTCGCCGATAGTCATTGGACACCGAGGCCGGACGCGTCGATTGTTCACCGAACAATACCTTTATTCGCGAACAAAGACGAAAAATGAGCGGGTTGGTTCGCGCGGTGGTTAGGGGAAACGAGTCACGTGAAGAGGAAAGTTGCAAGATCGAGAAAAAACGAGCTGGCAGCCGGCAGTCGAGGGGACGGAAATGAAATGATTTAATTCTTTTCGATGAATCACGCGAATTTTCACACTTGCGACTCGCTGTTTTTGCAATCGTAAAGCTGTTGCTATTGCTGTTTTTAAAGAGTTTATAGTTATGTGATAGCTACTAACAAAGTTGAACGTATCGCACTCTTGTGATAGAAAGTGATTCGAAAAAATATGTTTCTCGATAGGAATAAGCGGAAAAATTGGTTTCGGACAAAATTGGATGGATAGGATTTGGAGATTAAACAATCAAAACGAAATGAAACGTCAAAATACATACATTTCATGTGTATTTCGTATACTTGACTAAACTAAATATAATATAAAATAGTTGAGGCTAAATTAACTATTAAAATTATACATTGTATCAATTATATTTATATTAAAACTAATATTACACTTAAGGCTGAAGATAAATTTAACAATTTATAATAAAATTTAGTTTAATAATTTAATAACAATTAGATTCTATTGTACTTTTATAAATGAAATTTGAAAAAGAAAAGTAAAATAGAAAATTGTTTTCTCGCATCTTGGATGATTCTTTAAAAATTAAAATTAAAAATTTAAATGCATTCATACACATGACTTTGCTGTCTCGATCCAGTGTCTTCGTGCGTGATGAATGATAAATCATTTCGAGAAATGATGCCCGTGATTGAAATTTCCGTTATTTGAAGTATGATTGTGCAATACTTCCAATTTTTATAGAGATATGATATCCATTAGCATGCTTTTAGAGCAGAAATACTCCGCGAACGTCTTCGTGCCTTCCTTTGAATTCTCTGCGAGCGGCTATTCTGCTCTGTCACTATACGATACTATACTCCACTATATCCCGAAGCTCTTTCGCGAGAGATCATCGATGTCCATCTCGACGTGTTCCGATTTTGAATAGAATCGTTCAAGGACATCATTTCCAAGGCCAATAATTCCGTTTCATTATGTTTTTTTTTTTTTTTACTCATTAGTCATTCTCATCATTCTCATTATCGCCATCATTCCCATCACTATTCAAGTCAATATAGTTCATCGTTTTCACTTACTCATTCACGGCATTCAAGGCTTCTCTGGGCTGAATCTCCTATTACCGCATTCCTTTCCAAGGCTTTTCTTCTCGCGTTTCTCTGGCATTTGCGTACCCGTCTTTTCGTCGCTTGTTCTTGAATCTTTATTCATTAACTACTCTTATGAATGCTCTAGTAATTAAACATTACCTCAAACAGACTGGTCCATCAGTTACTAAAAATGCTTTTCACACGGAAGAACCCGAACTGTTTTCCACACTGTGTACCGGAGTCATTCTTCGTCACTTGAATATTCTTTGTCCGATTCATCCGACGATTCGTCCAGTTGTTGCAAACAGACTGAACATATGTTTGCCACGTTCTCTTGTTTGTTGTTGAAATTCTCCATCGCGAAGTCTGAATTTAAAATGTTCACACGTGCTGTTTCCCGCGTCCTGTTGTCTGTTGTCGAAGTTTTGCAAGTCTGAAGCATGTACTGTCTACTCTGTTCGACGAGGAATTCATGCTGTATTCGACACTTATGTATTGTCCCTCGCTTGTATCTTTCTGTTGACTTCTCCGATGAATCCTTTATTCTGGCAATTCTGTACCTTGCCGGGAACAAACGGATCCATCACCTTCTCCTTCTTCTGAAGAACTTTACGAAGAAGAATCCGAACTGTAATCCGTACTGATTCCGGAGCCAGTAGAGTCTTCCTCGCTAGAAAATTCATCCGACGATTCGTCCAATGGATTTACACCGATTATAATATTGCTGAGTCTTCCTGTTTATTGATGAACTGCTTCATCGCGAAGTTCGAATGGAAAATGTGCACGCTTCTCCTCGGCGTGTGCTTCTATTGCCATTCGTTTTTTTTTTTCTCGCTCTCTCATTTTCTCTCGCACACTTAAACCCTTAATATTACACTTACAATTGCATGCCATTTGTGTCCTTTAAGGCGTGTCCCTGACCTGCACTAGGTTTTAGCATCCCTGCAGACATTGGTTCCTCAATCCGGGGTAGTGTAGGCAATTTAAAATAATTTTCTTCCATCTTCTCGCATTGTAGGCAATTTAAAATAACTTTCTTCCAACTTCTCGCATTGTAGGCAATTTAAAATAACTTTCTTCCAACTTTCTTCTCGCATTGTACATTTGTTCACAGTGATTGTTAAAACAAAATTTACAACAAGACGTGTTTGTAGCGAGACAATGTCATATGAGTCAGAAAAATGGAGAATGAAAAATTCTTCGGGTCCGCGATTGTTAAGATCGAACAAACGATGAATTTTCGTAACTGACGAATGACTATCTCTGCATCTGTTTTTGTAATGGTAACTCGTGAATCGTGTTGTTCGATTTCACTCTCTTCGTAAATGAAAATACATCTGTAACATAAGACACGGAAAGAGAGAAATGCACGAAGAGGGAGGCGATATCCATTGTAAGGAATAAAAGGAGGGATGAAGGAAGGCGATCGGTTAAGTCACACTGGCAAGACGCCAACCAATTATGAATGTAAAGTTATGGTAATATTAATATCGAGGGGGGATGGAAAAAAAATGGTAGTAATAAAGAGGATATTCTACTTCCCCTCTGGTCTCTTTGTTACTCTCTTCCATTTCTCCGGTTTCCCCCCCAAGCATTACATTATTCGGAACATTTCTTATGTACGATCGAAGCCACCTACCTCGCGTCGAGTAATTGAAATCCAATATGCCTACCTGGCCTGGCAGCTTGTGGTGAATCCCTTCGTTTTATTTCATCTTCCATCTTTTCTTTTCTTTTCTTTTTTTGGGGGGGAGGGTTTTTCTCGACAGAAAATCTCGAACCCAGAGAATAGATTTCTTTCCAACGATCGTGGATCACGTCGCACTGAATCGAAATTACTCCGTTTGCACGATGATCCGTTAACTTTATTGCCCCGGCACAGGCGATTGAATCGCATAGAGCGCGCATGCAATGCGAATTATCGTTTCTCGATAATTGTTGACGAAACATCGTTTTCTTTCGAATCGAAACCGATTGGTATCGCAATAGAGAATTGAGCGAAGTCGTAGAAAGATTAACCCTCTTCGGACCTACAAGAAAATGATTTAATTTTTTTTTTTTTTTTTTTTTGTTTGGTTATGTCGAAAATAATTCAAGAAACAATAAAAAGAAATAGGAAAAGCAATGGAGAGACTAGCAACGAGGCTCAAAAAGAAGCATCCATCGGATTTACTCAAAAATAACTTAATTCCGAACTTAACACACACCTATACTCCATATCCTTATTTAATCAACAAATTCCAGGATTGCCGATAATTGTATCAAAATCCCCATTTGATCACTGTTATTCTATACTTCAATTTTTACACCTGCTAAGAAAGTGCAAGTATTTTGCACGTACGAAATAGACACGCTCGCAAAGAAAAGTAGTAAGAAAATCTTGAAGGATTCAGTTCTCTCTCTTTTTTTTAGGATAATGATTTATACCGTCTAGTCTGATTTCGAGGTACGACTTCAATCCTACTTTTAAATTTCTTAGATGGTGGTTCGCAAACTTGAGCTACGTTCTTTCTTTATTATTGATGGCTCGCGTACTTAAATTTTGTCTTTCTGCAGCGATTCGTACCTCAGTTAAATATTCGCAATGTGGGCATGTAACACAATAAAAAATTATACATTTCATAATACATACTTGAATTCCTATATTATAGATAATATTAAACTATTATATATATTATATATAAATATTATATTATATATTATATATATATATATATATATATATATATATATATATATATATATTCCTATCTATATTATAGATAATATTAACTATTATATATATTATATATAAATATTATATTATATATATATTCCTATCTATGTTATAGATAATATTAAACTATTATGTATATTATATATAAATATTATATTATATATATATTCCTATCTATATTATAGATAATATTAAATTATTATATATATTATATATAAATATTATATATATATATTTCTATCTATATTATAGATAATATTAAACTATTATATATATTATATATAAATATTATATTATATGTATATTCCTATCTATATTATAGATAATATTAAACTATTATATATATTATATATAAATATTATATTATATGTAGTACGGATATTTATCGGAAAAATTTGAAACAGTAACTGTACACGAACGTATACGTCTATTAATTTCTTATAAAATAGATTAATATTGCGACTTTTGTTTTTAAATTAATAGAAATATTGAAACTATAATATAAATATATATATAAATATATACATATATATATATATATATAATATTTTATATATCTTATATTATATTTATCAAATATCAGCGATATTTTTCAAGTAAACAATTTTGACAATTGGAAAATAACGTTGAGCCATTTGCATGTCACAAAAGAAAACAAATATTATCAGTGACACCACATGTTAAGATTTTTGTTCCGATTGTGGAGGAATAATTTACTATTAAATTTTCACATTTTCGTCGATGAAAATAATTACAATTTAAAAAGAAAGAAACAGCTAAACATACACACACGTATCAATGTGCTTGAAAAGGGTAACAACTAGTTTATCAAAGATTTCAAACGGACCGACGAAGTTCCACGTGAACTGAACTTGAATGAAACGGAGCACGCCGCGTTATGAAACAATTATCGAACGCGGCTGTATTAGAGACGAAACGAGAGCTCGTTCCCTGCATTCACGCGTAACGTCCGAACCACCGCGTTATAATACATTAACAATCAACGAATTATCAATGGAACGGAACGACCGTCGCCGTTCGACCACACCGACCGACAGAGGAGCCCCCAATAGTTGTGATTTCCATCGGCGAACGGAAACATTCGGTTACCGGATGCGGCCACCCCTCCCCGCGAATTCCTACTAATATCGTCGTACCATGCCGGAACTAAGAATAATTTTCGATCGTCTATCGCCGCTGGAACTCGTTTGTTTTCACATCAGTTTGCTAATATTTCGCGACATGGCTAATCAGCAATTAGCTCTCGCGGATCCGGTAGATTCTATCGCGAATATACGACGGGGGAATTCTCGTCTCGGTTCTGCGGGCAGACCAAATGAGGTACGAAACGATATACTGTTCGGGAAATACGCAGACGAGATTTGAAAATTTTTCTCGAAATCGCGCGAACGATTCGTTTCATCGTTTGATATTTATATTCAACAAAACTCGCCTTAGCGGTATATATATTTCACGGATAAAGAAAAATACCCATAAAAGAAAATAATATATATATAATAAATAAATAAATAAATATATATATATCATGGGTAAAAATATATATATATATATAAAATAAATAAAAAAATATATATATAAATATGTATATATATATATTTCACGGGTAAAAAAAAATATCCAAGAAAATATATATATATATATATATATATATATATATATATATATATATATTTCATGGGTAAAGAAAAATACCCATTAGTAAAAAAAGTGATACGATTATAAAAATTTTTAATGTAGTGAGGTATGAGAGTGAGTGAAAAATTATAAGGAGATACTATGTAATGAGCGTTTAAAAGATGGAAATGAATGGTTAAAAATATCGATCAAACAACGTGCATTATTAATAAATATACGTTAATAAATATACGATTAGGCTTATAGAAGCCATAATAAGTTCGATGGTGTTCAATGTGAAGCAATTCATGATGAACATTAAGTTTAAACATTTCAATGATATTCGGGCACGAGATCAGACCATTGAATATCCTATTGACAAAGACCAAGTCAGCTATTTTCCTGCGATGTTCAAGTGTGGTCAAATTTAATTTGGTTAGAACGTACTCGTAATTATGAGAATATCTTGCCATATGATAAGCTGCCCAGCGTAGAAATTTGTGTTGCGGTCTTTCAAGAGCGTCAATGTGGATATTGTAGTAGAGTGACCAGATTAGCGAGCCGTATTCCAAGATTGGTCTAACCAACGTGCAGTAAAGTAATCTTAGTGCGTTCGTATCAAAGTCTAGCTAGGTTCTTTGAATAAGACCTAGAGATCTAAAAGCACGCGATATGATATTTTTGAAATGTTCCAGCGAAGGACAAATCATGTGCGAAAAGAATTCCTAAATCACGAATCGTGACAGGATTATCAAGGATGGTGCCTCCAAGAGAGTAATTAAAAAACCTTCAAATTAGTTTGAAGACTAAACCTGATAACTTTGCATTTGTTAGGATTGAGTAATAATTTATTGGATTTGCGCCATACTTTTAATCTCGTGAGGTCATTTTGAATTAAGGAAAGATGATAAACAAAATGATACATTTTTAAGTCATCCGCATACATTAAAATATACATGGTACATTTAGGTCGTACGAGGCAATTGTAAAAAAAAGTTAGACGATCGATTCGCAAACTGTATTTAAGTCAAACTTACAACCGAGTAGGTTCGCCTGCTTGCACACTCGAGGCGAAATCTCCTTTTTCCGCCTTGCCTTTTACGCTCGTCCCGCTCGTCGCGAGGCTGTTGCCATGGTAAAAAATATTTTTCTTCTAACTCGCGCGCGACGGTAGCTCACGTCGGAATAATATTCCCTCATTTTCAACTGCATGGCGCGACGACAAACGAGTTATCGAGTCAGTTTACTCGCCGACAGCAAAGTTATACGGAAGTTGAAGCTGCCGGAGCCACCGTTCGTTCCGCGACTTCTTCGCTCCTATCTAATTAAATGAAACGTTCGGGACGACTGTGTACAGAGAATATTTAATTAAATTTAACGCGCGGCCCGGCGCGATGACGCGCGATATTTAATGTAAAAGTAACTGGATTTAACGGTGAAATGAGGAAGTTAGGCGGCTGCGGTGCTATTTCTGTTACTGCACCTGAAGGAACACGAATTTCAATTTGACTGGCGCGCACGACGTCCGGTCCCGTGTCGCGCGTTACGTCCCCGATATTTCACGCGGCCTAAATTCGATCGAAACGATTAAACATTTTGGCAGCTGCCACCGCTTGTACATCGAACGGTCGTGAAGGAGTGTCTATTGGAGAAGAATTTAATGGCGCTGGTGCTCGATCGACTGACAGACCTAGCGGAATAGGTGCGAAAAAATAGAAGAAGAGGAAAAGAAATAAAAGAACGGCAGTTTGACGTGTCTATCTTCAATCAAACGTGAATTTGATCGATCTTAACGATGCTCGTGCATCGGGGGCAAAGATCTCGTTTGTCAAACATTTCTGAAACTTGTTTTGATCTTCGAATTGATTACGAATTTGTAAATTAACGTGAGAGTGCCGTTAAAGACGATCGTCGCCGAGAGGAAAATCTCTATTTCCATTTGCATTATAAATACTACGAAATGTACGTTTGACCCAAATGTGACGCAAAAGCGCGGGACTTCTTCGTCAGGGAAATTCACGTTACTGTGGATGAAGTTAAAAGTCCGTGATAAGGCATAACGCACGTTTTTCATCGAGGGAAAATGAACGGAAAACCTGCGAGCGATATTGGAGTAAATATACTCGCGTCTCCGGGGGAAAGCAGCTAAAGATGGCCGCTTCAGCGTATTGCTGTTCCCGGGGAAAGGGAAATAAAGCCTAAAATGCGAGATCAAGCTGCTCTTTCTTCTTCGCCAAGTGATTCGACGACACTCCGTAGAAACGGCACATACAAAGCGTAAATCGTTTTCGTGACGAACGCGTGAACCGTGGCTGAATTTACTGCCACGAGAAAGAGAGAGAGAGAGAGAGAGAGAGAGAGAAAGAGAGAGTGTGAGTCTTCCTGTGACCCACTTTGATCCGCATCATGAGGTCGACGCCATTAGTGATTTCTGGCCCAAGGGGAATCCTTATGGAATCAATGACTCAAGCACCCTTTTCGTCCTCTATCGACCGTCGAACGTTCGTGGACGTTTGTTTTCTCAACCCGCAAGATTGACGACGAACTACCCGTAAACTATTCACCATACGAGAGATATGTGGCTCTTCCGTTCCCCCGATCGACCAAGAAGAATCTAAATTTCAACGTGACTCTAGCTGAAGATCGTGGATACTCGAAAATGGCAGCTCGAGGGAAGCCGAGATACAGATGAGGCAGCGCGTTGCAGCAAAGAGAGAGAGAGGCGCTTCTTGCAACGCGCGATGAACCGTGAAAAGCTCTGACGGGCTGCTGCCATTGTGATTCCTGAACAAAAAAGGGAAAAAGAAAAAAGGATGACGGCAAACCACTTTAACCCGAAGGTTTTCCATCACGTTTTTTACGTTTTCGTTTTGACCACCGTTGACTCTCCTCGTTGCGGACTTCATTCGCCGGCGTGTTGCTCCGAGCAACTCGCGTTTCGGAAAAGTCGCAATCGCGAGAGAGCACAGTTATTTTTTTGGAATGTCCCTTGTTTTCTTTCTCCCCTGTAGCGATATGTTTACTCGAAAAACAATGCAAACATCTTTGTGTTAAGAAAAAAAAAGGTCATTTCATTTTCGATTTCGATGTCACGTTTGCACGAAACGAAGCACTTTTATCGTCTTTGGCGAGGAGAATCGATACGTTTCGATGATTTCGCGCGAAAAGCAGCACCTTTCGTTCATAACGACGGAAAAAATTATGCTTGTGTAATTAACGTTGAACTCTGATGTTGTTGTTTGAATTTGATTTTTATCTAATCGTAATACATATGCGTGTACTTTCAATTCAACATTATACGAAGCATAATTTTTAAGTAATTATCGTTTCCCTTGCGCAACAATTGTGTTAGTTTTTGTTGGAAATGGAATTGTCCAAGCCTTATCTTCTTTCCTGACGAAATGCGCTACTATTCTCAAAAGAAGTTGATGTACAGTCGAATTGTTCTACTCTATTTCAACTTATTATATTATTATATTATCGTTTATCCGAACCAGTTAATATTGAACATCAAATAGAAATAGTGGATCAAAAAAGTATTTGCGCATCTGATTCTTCAGCGATAACTTCTTGTAAAGTAGGACTTTTTTGATTGATATCTTTTGATGTATGCACGTATTTTCTAAAACTTCATTATACATAGAAACAGTATGCTTACTTGGAAACGTTTGTAATTCGTAGTCAAGAAAGTGTGTATTTGCACTAAGAAAGTTACTATTCCTTTGTAAATAAAAGCGTGAAGTATTTTTTGTGTACTCCCTTGACTTCGATAACTGTTCCTTAGGAGTGAGTTTCATTGTTGTATCAAATGAACCTTTTAACCATTCTTCAACAAGTGCAATTTTTAAATCATTTGTATTTGATATTTTTCTTTTCCTGATCTGTAAACCCAACATTCACTATTGGATTTCGACCGAAGTGGAGCAATAAATTATTCAGACACGTTACATACGAACCATTCTTTTTTTGTAAATTCAATAATTTGTATAAATATACTCTGGCAAAACCTATTCGTTTTTTTTTTATTTTTCGCAGTAATGAAAGGTTTCTTACCATTCTATCGGATAAGCCAGCAGAACGTCATGTATTTCTTATTCTTCGCAGTTGATGACGTAATATCCTTTAATAAAACTACGGACACTTATAAACGAATTCTTTTATGGCTTTTTCCATGATTTGTCTTACTGTTAACTTTTTCAGATTAGTGGTTTATTTTCTATACTATCACTTCTTTGGTATTTTTTTTTTTTTTTTACAGAGATTTAAGATTTTATGAATTCTTCTAGAATTATAATTACTTTTATGTAAACAAATAATTGTTTTTCGCACACGCACTGCTATTTCACCACTTTTTGAGGTTATGATTTCACTTTCAATACATAACTCGGAATGAATACTCGGAATTGTGCGAACAACATCTGTTTACATCCGTTTACATCCTTGACATTGAACTATTACATACAATGTATTAGAATAAAGAAATGTTTAGTTTCTACGCCAAAAATAAATTTTCGTCTCTCTTGTATTGTTTTCGCATAGCAAATGACTAATGTTTCTAAATGAGTATATTTCTTGCTTCTAATGTACAAGTTTTAGAAAATACATACATGCATTGATGGTCTACTTTTTTACACAAAAATACTTTTTTGACTCACTGTATATACGAATTCATAATTGATCAATTTCCATTATTCTTGTCTATTATTTGTTAACATTCAAAAAATAGGTGTATAGTATGAAGAAAGAATATTATTTCATTAATTTATTTACGGTAAAAGATCTCTGTATATAGAGTAATCGAGAATATAATGTTACAAAAAATAAAATAAAAAAAATAGTACGTGAAAATAATAAATCATAATGCGACTATAAAATACAATAAATAATATAATGATAACACACATACACACACACATATATATAATATAATATAATATTATATTATATACATATATATAATATAATGTAATAAATAATGATAATATACACGATACAATAAGTACCATAATGACAATACAATTAACATTTACGAATTTATCAATTGTCTGTACAGTCTTTTCACTCGACATATACATACATTCTTTTTCATAGTTGGCTAAAATATACCAAAATTCTTCATAGAACAAACGATATGTGCTTCTTTTTTTTTTAATGTACGTCGTACTAACGACGTTAAAGCAGAATTATTGCTTGCATTGATGAGGGTTCGACGTTTGTTGTTAAATCGTTGAGCGGAGAATTTATCAGCTAGCAAGAGGGAATATTTCCCTTCGAACGCTTGTACTGCATTCTTTCGGCGAGCCTCTGTTTTGAAGTATTTTCGATGAACATGTTTCTCGCTCGAATTCCCCCGCATCGAATATTTCTCGAAAGGATCTTGTTTGCGTGATCCTCCCATTGGCAAACAACAACTGGAACATTGTAATTTCGAGTGTTCGTCAATTGCCTTCTCAAAGCATCTTAAAGATCTGCCATTGCGGTGTAAATAGATGCAAATAACGTGCTCGTCGTGTCGTTTGAAATTCCCTTAAACGTCTTTGTCAAAGCAAGGACGATCCTTTGATTTTTTTTTACCTCTTGAATTTCAAATCTATTCGTAACAGACCTCCTCCTTCCTCTCCACCTTTCGCGATGCTTTCTGTCGAAAGTCGAAGGGTTCACTGCCTCGAAGGAATCCTCGTGACAGCATCTCGTAGAATTTACGCGTCCAACTAACCGCGAGTGCACAAGCCAGCAATTAAAGTTTCATCGCAAGCTCGATCGCGAATCTACTTGCCCTCGGAAGCGCTGCGCGATGTTAATTTCGATTCGCGTTCAAATTAATTTTGTTATTACTTAATTGCTCGAGTTCCAACTTTTGCGGAGTTCCCGTTCACAGGACAAAGGCGAGCGAGCTGTGTAACCTTTGAACTCGCGAAAAAATGTCGCCTCGCCACGGGTGTTTGCGAACGAAGCTGCAGGGCACGATAGCTGCAGTCCCTTAATTGCGAGCAATAAGCAGCGCATTAGTCGATATATCCGACTAAACGAAGCATTAGCAAATGCTATCCAGCGTGTTTAATGAGTATAAATGGCGCGCAACGTTCGCACGTGAAACGTATTATGTCAATTGGTCCCGAAACCTGGTGGCGAGGCACGAAGTAATTATAGAATAACAATTATTAATTAGTCGTACACCAGGGATCATCTAGCTTTAATGTGCCCCGTGACCATGAACAAAGTTACGTTCACGGAGCGCAACACCGCTTCGTCCGCTCGTCACTTCCGCCGTTTGATGAATTTTCCACGGGTAAGCCGGTGAATGCAGAGGGAAGAGGCGAAAGAGAGAGGGGAGGGTCGGTCGAGATGAAAAGGACGACACCAATTACCCCGGCGAATAGATTGAATTTTACAACGTGAACCGCGTTTATTTTAGCCGGTTCGGTATAAAAGGAAGGAAACAATTGCGGCATGGGGGAACAATGATGAATTTCTCGCAGGACGGAAGAAATGTAAGAAAAACAACGCGGTACTAATTCGAACATAAATTCTTTCAACGAGAGAAGTCACAAATGATGACAATTTCATTTAACCATTATAACCACTACTCGTCCGTGTATATTCACACACACACACACACACGCGCACACATACACGCAATGCGTTATTATACCGGTTGCAACATTTTCACGTAATTTACCGCATTCAGAAACACGCGCATCGCCGGCCAAGAGTATAAATCGTACAAATCTCAATTGTTTCGGGAACAGTCTCTTCCCTGCATTGTTGTTTTAATTATCTTATATATTTCGAAACGTTTATTTTCTTCTTCTTCTTGAGACAATTTAAAAAGCACCCGTTTCCGATCGTCGTTGGAACTGTCCAATTAATTATCAACTGTACGATTCTTTTTATCGCCTCGAGGTGAATTCAATCGTCGCGCAAACGAGCGAACTCTGAACGTCTATTATATATCCCCAATGAAGTGCGTGCCACGCTCGTCGCTCCCTGTGGAAGTTTAATTACAGTAACATTCAATTACGACACGCACGATGCGCCCGTATTTTGACGCGAGTCACTTATTAAAGCCGGTGTAACGGTTGTTGCTCGCAGCTCGTGTCCGAGTTTAGAGTCGCGTTATTAACCACTCGGCGAGTCGTGCGAACGATCATGGCCCCCCTCTCTCCATCCTTCGTGGAAACGAACATCTGAATTTATCGGTAACGTTGTTTTTCGTAAAAGCATTGCAGCACGAGTTAATCGGCCGTTAGTACATAAACCATCGGGATGTTTGGACGTGATCGACTGGTTTCGATCGGTACGAAACGGGATAGGGGGGAGGGGGATGGTACACGAGGATTTCGGTGCCGGCCGATATTTATTGTCCTTCTATTTGCTAGGGTTGACCATGAATCAGTTCGGTGCGACGTTGTTGATCGTCGAGACGCTGTTTATTCAGACTGTCAACAGGCTAGGTATTGGTCTAATATCCGACATAGAGTCTGTGTGCCGTACGCGCACGTGAATCGGCTTACTTCCGCGTATATATTCCGCCTATTCAGGAATTCATTACGGTCGATTCTACGCTCACGGAGATTTACCGGATACGGAACCGCCTCGGAGGGCGAGCGAATATCAGGCATTTCGATTCGGGTTCCAGCTCGTCGAGAACGACCTGAATTCGCCTCCGACTCGGCAGCCCCGCCGCGGCTCCACCCGCCGCGGATAACGAGAGGCAAAATAAACCTTTTCCTTTCATTCCCGTTCCCAGTCCTCGATCGACGCTAGAAAAATCGCGACGCGTATTCCGCGCTCTCTTATTTATTTGCAGCTCGTCGCGCGGCTGTAATAGGATCGCGACACGCGACGAGATTTTGATTTCGAGGCGGCGCGGAATCTGCCGTGGAACCTGCTTGCTTACCCCTTGAATGGAACGGCAATCGTCGGCAAATAAATGAACAGCGATCTGTCCGTGGACTCGGAGCGAGCAGACCGGAATCTCAAACTGCAAAAACTACCAGAGACAAATGGACGCGATTCGATCGAGTCGGTGGCGGAGGTTCTTGAAACAAATGAAAGATCAACGTTCACCGGAGTTCGACGAGGGAGCGTTAAATCATTGGATTCGCTCTGATTCGGCGAACGACGCGACGTCCGTAAGTAGATTACAGAATTTACGAGTAATGGTGCAAAAATGCTGACAGCGTTTCGTCGAATCGGGAGATGGTAGGGGGAGGAGAAGAGACAAGGAGCAAAAGCATCCTTGTAATTTGACGTAATCTTCGCGGCGCTTCAGCGAGGCACAGATACGTACGTACGATGAAATTGATCGCTGCACCAGCATAGGAGCGCTATGGCTTTTGATCAACCGTTCGCTTTCAATCGCGAGAGGAAAGAAAAAGAAAGAAACTGATAGCTTTCGTGTGCGAAAGTAGCAAAATACGCTCTCGCACGTGTGCGAAATGTAACCGTGGTCATGGCGTTCAAGCACCGTTGTACACGAGATAGGTTCGGTCAATGTGTTGTTTTACATTCAACGGAGTTCCTTTATTGCGCGAACTATTGCAATACCATAAACGTATTGCGTATTTCAGTTCCAGTTGTAAACGTTCGCTATGCAATTGCTGAAATTGAAACAGTGCGCGTAGTATGAAGAGATTGTGCACGGTAAATGATCGTTCGACCCTGATATTTTTGTTTCGTGAGAAACTACTTGCATTTCTTCTCGGAGATATTGCACGTCCTTCGAACTAACAAGTATCGTTTATAAATATCGATATTAACATTTTAGCCTCAATCGTTTTCCATTCTTCCGACTTATTTTGACCGAAACTGATAACGCAACGATAAAATTAAAATATTAATATAATGAAAAGATAAACAGTTGAATGTGCAGGTTCTTTTATTAAAAGTAAAATAAATTCCTGTTTAATAATTTAATGTCCAGTCCCATGGGGATGTTAAGAGCGGCGGATGAGCAGTTTAATATATAAATAATATGTAATAATTTAATGGGCAGGATATTCCAACATCGAGAATACAACTAGGGAAAGGATAATTTTACATGCAACAATAAGTTGAAAAGAAACATTTTTATATATATATATAGAACTTAGTTTTTGAAAAGTATACTTGAGTTTAACCAATTCTACACCTGACAGAAAAGAATGATTAATAGGGGCTTATTCTACTTGTGAAAGTAAATCGAAAATGTAAAATAAAATTTCTTTGTAAGCTTTATTTTCGAGGAAATCGAATTTGAAACTTATCAAATGCATTGAGGCAATTTTTTCAACGAAACAGATTCAAGAAGTTTCAAATGAGAAAATTTTACCCTATATTTTTGATTCATTTTTGCACGTAGAGTAATCTTCTGTCGCGTTTAGAATCAGATTCCTTGACAAATTTTCAAATTCAACTTTCTCGAAAACGAAGCATCTTGCAAAAAAGAATTGTATTTCTTATTTTCGATTTATTTCTTCACGCCTCCCTTGTGCTATGCGAAAATAAATTCAGAAAGCAGGAAACAAATTTCTATTCAGTTCACGTTTAATTTTATTCATTTTACTGAACCGAATTATTTGGACGCGGAGGGCAAATTTCTAACTGCAATAATCTGTCCACAAGTTTTACCCGTCCAATTTTCCTTGGCAATTCATTACGACCGAGTTCTGCGTTCGCTCTCGCATCTAAAAAGCATTGCGTTCGAATTGCCGCAAACCGCTGCGCTGGTTCGAATTGATCCATGTAAAATAATACATATCGCTCTGCCGCTGAGCGGCAGCATTTCGTTCGCAGCGAAGCAGTACATGCGTTCGTTTTGGTAGACGTGAACTTACCGCGTTGCGTTCCGTGTGAATTGCTTCGTATAAATCAATGTTCTTACAAAAGGCGGCGGCAACTCCCTCTCGACTTCGAACACATGTACAGAGATGTAAATGTCTACGCGCACCTTTTGAAATGATAGTACGTTGAACGCGTAATTGTGATTAATTGTGAATAATTATAGCAGCAACGTGGTTTCAAGGGTCTTAAAAAATATGTTTTCGTAAGTCTCTGAACTTTTGAATTTATACGGGAAATTGCCGATGTTTGAACTATTCTTCATGCAGAAATCTTCATGGAAATCAATTTGGGCTAATTTTAAAGCGTGAAACCTCTATTCTCAGATTGTTTCACTGGTTCTTTTTTTACACGATGTTTCCTATCCACGTTGTAATATTAGGTGGCAAGAGACGAAAACGCTTTCTTCTTTCAAACTCAAACGCCTCTACGAACGTTAGAAAAATTTTTTATTTAGTAACTGAGTCCGTCGTGAATCTGAAAATTGGATTCTTCTCTTTAAAACGACCTCTCGAGACTTGATGTACGATTTTCTTTTTGTCAGCGTTTTATTGAACTTTGAGAAGCACATAGTAAATCTAAGGATCATGGCGAAGCACATAGTAAATCTAAGGATCATGGCGAACTTTGAATCTAAACATCGGACACTTGGCAAATTTAATTAAAAGGCGTATTATTAGTATAATAATGTAACTGCTTTTTAATGAAATTGGCATTAATTGTATTGATAGTAAAGTCGTTGATAATTAGCATTTCTACTTCTATAAATATTTTACAATGATTAATCCATTAAGGACCAAGCAACAGTTTATCACAACGTTATTGACGACCTCAATTCGATTAATTTTTAAGAAATTACAGAATCCAGACGGAAAGCACAACGATAAAAGAGATATTAAATAAATCCTTCAGTTAAAAAAGTGAACACAACACAAGTTGGATGGAAAGAATTGCGAATGGAACGTTAACGCAATCTTGGATTCTTAATGGATTGAAATAAAACGAAATCGTCGCCAGGAGGAAATTTTAAACAGGGTAGATGATACTATACAGCAATGAAAAATGCTATCCCATTGCACTCTAATTGTAACGTGATATTTTGTCGAAAATTAAACCACTCTGTCTTATGTATAAAGTTTCGCGCGACAATTCATTAAATGAAACAAATTTATACGCCTGCCTCGTATAGATAAATGGAGGACGACAAATTGATAACGTTATATAAACTCGTCGCCAAATTCTGGACCCGTCTGGAACGTCGCGTAACAAGAATTTACTGCAAGCTCAGCTTAATTTCTTAAAACGTTGCTAGTCAGACCGCTTACGAGAACCGCTTACCGTTTAAATATTAAAGTGCCCGACCGCGAGCAAAGGAAACATTCACTTGGCTTATTAGATTCTGAAAACGCCGTGCGGTATTTCTCTTGTAATTTACGATGACTCGGAATTTTCATCGAAGGCCGTAAAAAAAATATTTCAAGTGATAGATACATCTCGCTCGTGAAAAATACTTTCATTTCTGTTAATTGAAGATTAACCTCTTGGGCTGGAATGACGTGCCACGCACGTCGAGAAGTTTTTGTCCCAAAATTGCAATATTTTCTCAGTTATAAGTATATTTAAGTATAATCCAGGCAGAGCAAATAATAAATTTATTACTTCTTAATAATTTCTGTCCAGTGATATCATACCGACGAGTTCAAAAGGAAAAAGAAAGCGACGAATTAATTGTATACGGTTTGGTCACTCGTTATGGTCCGCAATCGGTTGCCAAAGGCGGTTAAAGCATTCGGCAGAGTAGTCTGTATTTTGGCGTCTAAAGTAGGTAGTTTTTCAGATTTCTAAAAAAGGAAAAAGCGTTCGAAGTGAGGGCAACCCTTTGTCGATGGAAGATTAAGATTGGAAAACACCGTGTGCTATTTCTCTCGTAATTTACGATGATTCGCAATTTTTATCGAAAGGCTGTGAAAAAATATTTCAAGCGATACGTATATCTCTCTCGTGAAAAATATTTTCATTTCCGTTAATTGAAGATTAAAGCATTCGGCCGAGTATTTTCGCGTCGGACAGTTTTTCAGACTTCTGGAGCAAGAAGCGTTTGAAGTGGCAACAATCTTCTGTCGATAGATGATTAAAATTAGAAAACACCGTGTGCTATTTCTCTCCCTTTAATTTACAACGGTAATTTTCGGTAATATTCCTTCGAAAGCTAGAACATAAATAAAAAGAATAGTGATATTCTGCACATGAAAACACTTTCTTTCACTTCTGCTAATCGAAGCATTGGGCCAAGGTAGTCTGTATTTTCTGCAGCGAACGATTCCCCAGATTTCTGGGACGTGAGAGCGTTAGAAGCGAGTGCAACCTTTTGTCGATAGACGATTGAAACATTGCGCCAAACGTTCGCTAACAAATACGTAAATCTGTATTCGCGTAACACCTCGTAAATCTGACGTTAATTTCTCCGTGAAAATTGGCCGGCCGCCAGGATTGCAAAAAGTTCCGGCGCTTTCCGGAATAAAGTCGTTTCCCAGCGAGGGACTGTCGAACACCGGCGACACGTCGATTTCTTGATTTGCGACTCTTTCGGGAACAACATCGTCCCTCATCCTCGGATATCTTGACTCGGGGTATTTCTCCGAGATATCTAAATTTCCCTAAATATCAGTCTTGAGATCACGATACATACACACACACACACACTCACACACACATACATATATATACACACACCGGTGTACGATGCTCGCATTCCACGAATTTTCTCGTCCATTTTAATCCCGAAAATGCACATCATTACAGAGTTTTGCCAGGGTAAATACCAAAATTCCTTCCGTTCTCGTTAAATTGCTCGAACACTGCATTCTGCGAAAGTATTTGTGTTTATTTTTGGTTATATAATAGTCAGACGCGGAAGAGAGGGATGAACTTTTTCCACATCATGAAGAAACCGTTGAGCGAAACAATCCTTTGGTCAAGATTTATTCGTACAATCCAAGTTTCGTGGATAACTTCGCCGTGCACTGTTCGCAGCGTATAGATACAATAGATATAATAGATTGCTATAAAATTATATAAATATAGATATAATAGATTACTATAAAATTATATAAATATAGATATAATAGATTACTGTAAAATTATATTATTATAGATATAATAGATTACTATAAAATTATATTAACATATAGTAATCTATATTAATATAGATATAATAGCTTGCTATAAAAATGTATTAACATAGATATAACAGATTACTATAAAATTATATTAATATATAGTAATCTATTACATCTATATTAATATAGATATAATAGCTTGCTATAAAATTATATTAATATAAATATAATAGATTACTATAAAATTATTATTATATAATTTATACATAAAATATATGTAAACAAGTATAAAATATATAATTTGTGTACAAAATATATATAAATAAATATAAAATATATCTATAAATAAATATTAAATATATAAAATATATATCATAAAATTTATTTATAATTCAATATATAATATAATAGATTACGCAAAAGTGGAACAGTCGGGGGTGTAATCACAGTCACTCTGAATCTGTCGAATTCGTTGTGAAGGCCGTGTGGTAATTCTTATTAGTGGTCTTTGAAACGCCTGATCATTCTTCATGGTTCGTGGAAGATTGGCGGGAAGACGGATCCAAACCGAACAGGTGACGGAGGAACAAACTAGGTTCGTGAAAGAAAAATGTGCCGGTCGGAGACGGATAAAACAAGTTTGTACTTTAATCGTTAAACTTCGAGCGGAAAGATAAATCTTCCGGGGCGTTGGTTTACGTCCTTGTTACGTTGTTCAATAGGACCAGGAATTGGAGGTGGAGAGGAGAGGGAGATGCACGATACAAAACGGAATATCTATTCCTCGCAATGCGTTTCAGCGTTTCCGACGAGTTTCAAGAAAGTTACCGCATTTGCTTTCTGACAATCCGGCTCTCGCGTGAATCATGACCGAACGAAGACCATTGTAAAAAAAAGAAGAAAGAAGTTTCCCTGTATTTTCGTAAAAAGATCTTCAGGAGGGCGAGGGAGGGATAAAAATTGATGGCTGTTCGAGTAGTAAACCTAAATTTCTCGATCGAAGTTTGCTCCAGTTTTGCCCGGAATTTCCAAATAGCTAACGGAAACACAACGTAATTCGAGATGTATGTCTGTTCGTTTTTAATATTGCACACGACCGTGCGCGAATGGCACTTTTTTTGTGAAAGTAGAATGAGGGTAGAAATTGAAGCAATTTTGCTATGTTATTACGTAGAGGTTCTAAAGATTTGTTAATTTTAAAAAAATTAAAATAAACAATAACAAAAAATAATATTTTTAAACATGTATGTATCGAAAAAGTGAAGCAAAGTAGTAAAATATATACTTGAGATGGTCATAAACAAATACCAAACGCATTTTTTTTGAAATTGTTGCGACAAACATCCTCTTTTATTTATGCCTTTTATACATTTTATACATTTTATTTATGCCAGTTTTGTACAGTTTCTGGCAGTAGATTATTATTTCACAAACTAAAATGAAAAATCTAAAAACTTCACCATTTTTTTTTTTTTTTTTTTTTTTTTTTTATATAAAAAGACTCGTTAGAATGTGTTCAGACAGAGTTTTCAATATCTGCAATGTACGATATTAATGTGTTTTAAACGAACGTTAGAATTGGAATCGCAAATGACGCGAAAGTGCGTCACCGGCTGCTAACCACTGTTTCGCAAATGACGCACAATCGCGGTGTGCCGGCCTCTATAGCGTTAAAAGCTGTTGGATCAGAACTGTGGAAATTTCATCGGCGAATACGTGGAAGAGGTGGAGGGGGAGGGGGAGGGGGGCGCGGATGATGATAAAGAGCAAACACGGTAATTAATTCTCCCATCGTGGCGGAGGAAATTCTCGCAATTAGTCGCATATCGCCAAGTTCAAAAAGACAGAGAGAGAGAGAGAGAGAGAGAGAGAGAGAGAAAGAGAGAGAGCGAACAAACGACTCTCGGAAACAAAGTAAACGTTGAACAAATTAGAATGGCGGGTGATGACGGCCTCTCCGATTGGCTCTCCGGGGGCGTAACGTTGCTACTAACGAAAAGGCCGGACAGTAAGTAAGAAAATCCTGGACGACTGCTGACAACAAAGGACGACGAAGTAGGTCTCTCCCTGAGACACCTAATTCGTTCTTTCACCCGAGATTCACCCGTGCCCTTCCCTCAGCAACTTCTCTCTGCCCGCGTGTACCCGCGTAGCCCGGTGGAAGTATTCGGGGACAAAGTTCCGCGAAAGTTTCGCGGAAGATGGTCGAATGCCTGCAGTAAAGGAGCAGGGGTGGATGGGGGTGAAGGGGGAGGGGGGGGGTGGAGCCGAAAGTTATTATCTGTTGGTAGCAGAAGGCCTTTCGATCCGTCGTCCTTTCAGTTTCTCGTCTTCGGTCGCGTTTATTTATTCCACGGGAGTCGCGAGTGGCGCGCGGCAGGTTGGATTTTAATTCGTGACGGCCGAGACCCGCGAAAATTCGTATATCGGTACCGGTGAAATGAATTTCTAATGGGAAACGGGCAGTTTCAGATTTCCCATGTGACGGTTCACCGTGCCGCGGTCCAGAATACGGTTACAATAATAATTATTGCAGCTCTGGCCGGGAATATATTTCGGTTTACGTGTTGAGCTCCGCGGACGGCCAAAGTGGAAAATTAATTAACCGCACGCGCGGATAATGAGGTCGGCGTTATTTCAGATGTTTCGTCGAGTATGACGGCGCTGGGAAACGGGGGAAAAATTCCGACGAGCCGAGAGGCCGAGCCGTCGACGATTCGTAACGGGCCGTTGACTCGCCTTGTCACGAGTGCTTCGCTCGTATATTTTTACCAAGATATCATCATCCCTTGCCATCTCCCTGCAGCGACGTTCTTTCGTTTCGTTCGTTTCCGCGCAAGGGAACGCGAACGTGTCTCTTGCAAACTGCACGCTGCGTCTTCGGGGCATTGTAATACTCTTCATCGAAGCGAAACGACGACGAATCGTTCGCTCGACGATAATTCACGAAGTTCCGCGTAACGTTGCCCCCACCGTGACGCAACGTTGTTAGCGTCATAGCAAACTAACGACGTCCGTCAAATGGAAGAGACAACGGTACACTCGGAAGGAGACAGACAGAACGTCTTTCGTCGTACAAAGCAGCAAATTATTCTCAGAGTAAAAGCCGACATCCGAGCGAAAACCGGGACAATGGAACTTGCGACTCGCAGCATTGTCTCTCGGGCGTGCTCCGGTCATTATCGTTCGCTTTTAACAGGCAAAATCTACCGTGAAAAATATCGAACAGACGAGAAACAATTTCCATGGGACGTCTTTAATTCATCGAAATCACTTAACGCGTTGTTCTCTGCCGGTTACAGAGGGAGAGCTCGCTTGAAATTGTTGGACCCGGCGATCGCGCGCCCCCTCTCTTGCCCGCTTTCTTTTCAATTCGCCTTCCTTTTTACAGGCCATTTAACTCGTCTCCCAGTTAATGCCGGATACACACCGTCGCTCGCGTCAATATCCCACAAGCCGAGGGAACTTGTTTTATCGTCTAATGGAGCCCTGTTGCTTTTTAAGCAATCGATCGGCGACAAATGCACCGAGATGAGCAACTCGAATATCATCGGGAGAAATTGGTGTATAGACTGGTTGCACAAAGGCCAGGAAATACCATCGTTGGATTTCCTCGCTGTGGGCATAATCGGTTGTTTGGTTGTTTCTGAAAACAGTTGGAAATGGGATCACGTTACGCGGTGATTTACCGACCGACAGCATGCTCACGTTTGTATTTTCTTCGTCGTTGTGTGTACATACTTCTCGAAAGAACATCTGAAATTTGACTCGCCTGGAACGAAACTGGGTGACTGATAAAACAGACGTTGTTGCACGTTGGGTGGTACATATTTTACGTATGTACGTGCGAAAGTAAACGAACGAGCAGCGTAGATAACGTGGTGTTTTAAGCGTAACTGGAGAGCTAACCTGAGGGGAAATTATTGTTAGTTCTGCCTTTAGGAATAATCTAACCGAGATGGCAACGCGGCGCAGGCGGTAAATTACAATGTTTGAATATCACACGGAAGATGTTTCCCTCTCTTCCTCGTGAGTTCTTTGATATAACAATCGCACCTCCTCCTACGGACATTCAAAGCAATCGTCCACGAACGAATCTTGATGGTGCAGGAGGAGTTAATTAAATCTTCCACCGGCGATGTTTACACACTGGGGGTGTAAAACCAACTCGATGGCTGCTGTTTGATCAGAGATAAAGGTGCTGCAATACAGAAGGTTATATACGGAATCGTGCGGAACGTTGAAAGACAGCGGCACGAGGGAGAAGATCGATGACAAGCGCAGCAGGCATATTAAATTATGTGCAATACGGCTCTCTCTTATATTTCTCTCGAATATTTTAATCTCGATGATGATATCTCCTCGAATCAAGCATCGAAAAGTCATTGCACGTGCGAAGTACGAAGTGGAGTTTGATCTTCTCCGCTTTAAATCGTTTACCTTTTTATTTCGATCGAAAATGAACTGCATTTGATTTTCATTAAAATAAAAAAGTGGTACGTGATCCGAATGTAGTCGTTACCTTTTTTTTTTTTTCAATTGTACATCGGTAATTAATTATGCAATTGCATTAAAATTCGCATACATTTTTCTAGCTGTTGTTAATCATTAGATTCGTATAGCCGTTAATTTTCGTTCAAACCATTAATCACTCGGTAAATAAAGCGCACCAAATATTGTTCTGATTAATATTCCGTCAACCGTATTGAGTATTCATATATTCATAAGACCGCCTATACATCACATTTCCAATTACATCGGCAGATTTTCTCCTGCTTCATTTCGATTTGCATCTCATTGACTGAGGGTTCATTGTTCAGTTTAAAATAAAAACATCTTGCACGCGAAGCGTCCGGAATAAAAAAAAAAAAAAGAAGAGAAAAAAAGAAGGAAAGAAAGAAAAAAGGAGAGAGGAAAAGAGAGAGAGAGAGAGAGAGAGAGAGAGAAAACCACTCGTGGAGCAATATTCGAAATACTCAGCGTTATTTCTTCCCAGCGTCGCGTCGCAATTCGATGCAATTTTTATCAATTTTTTGCGATCCAATTCCCGCTCGTTGTCCCGCACGTTGTTCCCCGTAAATTGCAAATACAGAAAACACACCGGCACATTATTTCCCATTGCTTAAACAAACTTTACATTTCAAACACGTGTTTTGCCCGCGAATCGAGGATATCCTTGTTGCACTGTCGTTACAAGGAACTGCCTGCCCCTCGCCCCGTCGAAATTTCTCTCCTCTTGTTAAACCAGACTCCATACACGTCCGACGCGATTTCTTTTCCACGACGAGAGATCCACACTGCACTCTATATTCCACGGTATCTCTTCCATCGACTGCTATCGCGTTTCCCTGACAACGTATGAATTTATTTCTACCTTTTTTTTTTTTTTTTCTTTCTTTCTTTTTTACTATGCTCGTAAAAGATGCCGCGTATATTACGAACTAACCTGTGCGCTGTGTACCACCAGCGCTTCGTTTTTCCACATATGTACAATTATGGTACGCGACAGAGTGTGGGTACAAGCAAATTGGATATATCGCCCGTTGTTGTTACTCCCAAGTTCGCCATTTCCAACGGTGCGCTCGCGTTTGCCGAAGAGCCTATTATTATTCTAATAACAGATTGTCACTTCTTTCGTTATTTCCACCCGCGTGGCAGAGATAACGAGCGATACGTCGATACACCGCAACGAGGAACAAACGAGAGGCGATTCGCGTGTCGAAATCTGTGAACGAAAGACATTCGATTCGCGGTACATAGTTAATTAGTCCTGGTGAATTTTGACGTACGAAGTTCATATAGATTGTGGACAGAAGTGTTCGCACGCTCGGTGAAAAATTATCGATATTTTAAAAGTCGATAACTCGGTTGGACTTACTTTAAAACTTGAAATCCCTGTTTTAACAACCTGCGGATGAAAAAGTAAGAATATCTGTTTTCGAAAACTGTTTTCAGATCTACCATAATCTCGAGGATTAAAGTCTTCCCTTTACATCAACTTGCTGTACAATTCTTTCTTGCCAGTTTTCCTTCTTTTTAATCCTAACATTTTGCTATTTGAGCCTAACGTCAAATGGAACGTTAGAGAGCAAAAAAAAAAAAAAAAAAAAAATTGCACGGCAAGTTTTAAGAAGTCATTCAGTCAAGACCATGACAGATTCAGTCGTCAGAAAAATATTTTTAACATTCTTTTCAAAGGAATTTGAATTCTTACAATTTTCGAGAACAAAAGTATCCTTGCCTTTCCGCTTGCTGCGTGATGTAAAAACATCTTTGAGAAAAACTAGCGTTAGCAAAGTGGAGCGTATTTGTCACACGAAGTTATTGCAATTTTTCATAGAGCTGATGCGAAATGGGTCCTGAAATAATTATAGAAAACCGACGAAAGTTTCCCTTCGTTCTCTGAGCGAATGGAATCGCGAGAAAACGTAGGCACGCGAAGAAACAACCAGTGAACCGACAAGTGCTACATAGATGGATAAGCCGAGATGGATGAGGACTATATATGTATGTTGATCGAGTAACTTTACCGGGGATTGGCTCATCGTGGTAGTAGCAATGAAGGGAGAAATGTTTTCAAGCTTTTCCAAGCCGATACCGATCCTCTTTGTTGCGATCTATGCTCGTCCATTTACTAATGCGGCACCTGCAGGACCGTGAGTTCTCGCTGGTTCTGCCTTTTCTCCTCGTATTATATTGACCACTTGCGCTGGCAACTAATTGCGGACCATAACGAGTGACCAAACAATAATTCGTCGCTTTCTCTTTCAACTCGTCGGTACGATATCACTGGACAGAAATTATTGAGAAGTAATAAATTTGTTATTTGTTTTGCCTGAGTTATGCTTAAGGGGACAGTGTGAAATTTTAAAAAAATCAATTTTCTTTGTTTTGTTTTAAACAGCAGTTTGAAGTCTTAGAAATAAGATATAAAAGGTTCTAGCCTTTGAAGCCACTTTTTTGGGGTTATAATAATAAATTCGCGGATACAGAATAATTGAATTTGTAACTTTCAGCAATATTATAAAGTGTAAATCGCGTGATTCAAATTTTAATTTGGTGAATCGAATAATAGGGGACTTGGATTCAATTTAATTGTGAATTGTAAGAACTGTGAGCCGCGATATATAAGTAAAAAAAGTAAGTAAAGGAAAATAACGTTCTGAAACTTTAAACGCGTTTTTCTCGAAACTAGGTTTTTGAAAACGGTGTGAAAGATATCTCTTTTACTGTGAAACTTGGTACGTATCTTTAGTGTAACATTTGCTAGCGATTGACGATCGATTTCTTAATTTTTAACAATTTCGAAAAATATAAACAAAAATATAGAAATCTTGGGCACAAATTCGATACATCAAAAACAAATAGCTGCTATTTTCATAATTTTCACAAAAATGAAAATGTTGGATCGTCAATAGAGAATATTATTTACTATTGAACTTTTCTCGCCTTTTTGTTGCAACCAATCCTGTTTCCTGCTGGAATCATGCACACCGATAGGCAATGTGAAACAAAGTTATGTAAGAGCATGCCGTTAGAAAGCTAAATAAGAGCCCTCTTTTTTTCTCTTTTAATGTTGCTTTCTATAGTTCATAATGTGTTAAAATAAACCACAAAATCTCATGTCAATCAAATATGTAGTTTTTTTTTTACTAGCCCTCCAAAGTATACGTAATTTTTAGGCTCGTCACACTGTCCGATCCCCTTAAATATATTTAGAATTGAGAAAATATTGCAATTTTGTTATTCCAGCGTAAGAGGTTAACACGATTAACATCAGAGCCCGCGTGAACTGTGTTACTGGCAAATTCACAGGCTCGTAGCGTCTGTTAAAAAGTAAAAAGAGAGTCTGCTCCTGTTCAACCAGAGACAGCGCCCGAACTTGCCTTTATAATTTTCGGTCGTATTTCGTCTACTATATAGCTACTTTCGCGATTTTTTTAAAACTCGTTAGTCGTTTTCTTGTAGTTTTATCGATTATTCAAAGAAGAGGCAACTGCATCCCCCTCCTTCCCAGACCTGGCAACGAAACAGAGAAGGACAACGATACTTTGCTCCGTTTTCTCGCGCATCGATCACCGGGGACGTCAATAATTCTGGCTGTTCCACTTTTCAAGAAATCCATTTAGAGATCATTACGACTTAATAGCGGCACGCCGGCATTGTCGCCACTTAACGAGATTGCAACCAAGGAATCTGGTCCGCAGCTAACGGAGACGATGCTTGCTGTTTATCGTTCACGGAGGAAAATAAACGTCCCTTTCTGGGGACATCTTCCGCGTTGGTCAGAGGATCGTGTACAGAGAAACTCTTTATTTCCGAATTGAACGCCACTCTGTTACCATTCTGTCGTCCAGAAATCGAGCCGTTCGCCTGTCGTAACAACGTCAAAGTGAAACAATGGGACGACAATGTATGAAGAGGGAGGGGGGGAGGAAGGATCGGCTAGCCGACGTGTTTCCCCGGCTTACCGAATACCGTCGAATGTATCCTGGCATCGATATTCGAAAAGTTGGCAGCTGTCGCCGCGACGAAAGGGATAGCGAAACGCCGGGATGAGTGGTCGGGAGGGAGGGAACGAAGAAGAAAAAAAAAAAAAAAAAAAAAAGAGTGTCAATCGATATCGT
>NW_025110779.1:31516-80476 GCF_011392965.1 Frieseomelitta varia | reverse complement strand
GGCTGTATTTATAAAACTATAAGCGCGGACATTCGATCTAACGCACTACAAAACTGTCTTCCGCCTCTTCAATTCAATAGCGTCGCCGCCACGTGAGTCGTAAATTCTTCTAACTTTGTTGTCTGAGAAAACGTCTTTTCTCCGACATCTGCTAGCCGCTACAAATTTAATCACATGTATTATATATGTTTATTATAATGTATATATTATTTATTATATATATTTATTATATGTATTATTATAATTTAATTACATGTATTATATAAACAATTTAATTTATACACACATTATATAATTTTTTAAAAAAATTCTTTATAAAATATATTTCATAATTTTTTCATTTCTAATAAAATTTTTTTGTGCCTCTATATATTAGCTTTCGTTATGAATTTTTCAGAATTATATGTGAATTCTTTATCTATATTCGAGACATATTCTCGCTATCTTATTTATTTCTTGTATCTCAAATACAAATACATTTATTAATAAATTAATAAATTATTATTATTATAATTATTATTATTATTATTATCACAAATACAATTATTTCTTATACTCAAATCTGTTAAAATGACGGATTTCTTGTAAATTATTAATAGCTGTTAAACTGTTGTCAGAATTTATACTGATTTCTGTTATAACTTTTGTTCGGACAGAAGTTACTTGATCAAACGTCAAACTCGATTTTCTCAATCACGAGGCATAAAACTGACAAAATTTTGTCCGTTCTTTTTTTTCACTCATTTTTATTAAATATAGAATATACAAGATATCTTGCAAAAAATATACATTAGGTGAAGAAAATTACTCTTAATTAATATTATTTATCTTATCCAAAAATATCACATGTACATGTATATATATATATATATCTTTTGTTAATCGTCTATCGAATATAAAATGTACGTAATTATCTAAATCTATATTTCTTTACCTATGTTAAATTTGTATTAAATTTTTAAATCTATGTTATCTGAGTTAATTATATAAATAACAATACACTGTTTAATCGAAATCATCGTTTAAGCATTAATTGAATACTGCCAATACTTTTGACAACTTTTGACAAAAATAATTCTGTCTGTCGTCTTTTTGGGAAAATCGATTCAATTCTATAACCCATTTATTCAAATTTGTTCTACAGTGAATCCAATTGTATCAGAAAATAGTTCGTGTTATTCACGATACACGGTTTATCCATTTCTACGTTCTACGTGAATGTTCGACGTAAATTTAGCACAATTTGACGTATCTAGAGAAGAAGCGTTCCGATTATTTTTCATTGTGAAATAATTATAAAATTACAGTTATACTGTTCTAATATTTACTATGAAATTATTAATAATATTATGCATGCACTATGTAGATCGCTAACGTTATAAACTATACAATATTTTCTGAATAAAATGAGATATTGCTGGAGTAGTTGCAAACCTACTTACAAAAGTTTTGTAATTACAAAATTGTTTGTCGGCTTTTTTAGTTACAAACGATATATCGTTTATGATAAATTAAATATAAATATATAAATTTATAGAGAAATATTTTATAGACCACACGTGTTTAATTCTGATATAATGTTGTTATATAAAGATTCGTTTAAAAATAATAGAATTTTTTGTATCATTTTATTTAGAATACATTTCTTTAACAAAAGGACGATCTGCGAG
Organism: Frieseomelitta varia; assembly: GCF_011392965.1. NCBI lineage: Eukaryota > Metazoa > Arthropoda > Insecta > Hymenoptera > Apidae > Frieseomelitta > Frieseomelitta varia. Next base: position 78,806 of record NW_025110779.1, on the reverse strand, counting down.
TAATTACATAGATCACCTAATGTATCAAATAACTTTTCCATATTCTTTATTTCTTATATTCACCTCTTCATAAAATATTAGTGAAGCAAGAAAAAAAAGGAAAAAAATTGAAATATGAAAATCTACTTCCTTTCAGTTCTAACATAATGATTTTTCAAAGATCTGTTAAAGTATAATACAGTTGTCAGAAATTATTTGTTGAATTCTAACGTCTACAATTGAGTTTGGTAAGAATATATATTATATATTGTACATAAGAATAATAATAATGATCACAATAAGAGTCACTTATAACATATGTTACGTTAATATATAAACATAATAATAATAATATATAAACGTAATAAACATAATAATATATAAACATAATAATAATAATAATATATAAACGTAATAAGCATAATAATAATAATATATAAACATAATAAATGATAAATATACTTAGCAACCTATAAAGAGTTAACTCAGCTTACTTACTGATTTTGTACTTTTATTTTATATAGTTTTAATTGTGTATCCTCTGTAATTCTTATTCTTATTCTACGCACCATAGATATATACACGCATCGAAGAAAGTTTTTTTTACTCCTTATGAATAATGTTATACAGCACACGATTTAAAACAGCGAAGATAATATGAAAAATTGAAAATTTTTCCCTCTTAAAAATATTTCATTCGCCGCAGTGTTCCTTTTGCAAACAAAGAGTCTTTTGATAACTCGTTTCATTTAACAGATATTTAGTTTGTCCCGGGCATTTTATTTGCAATCTAAATTAACCAGCTGAATTACGGAGTTCTGATATAACAGAAAACGAATAAAAGGGGCAAATATTTGGATAGCGAAAAGAATTCTCCCTGGTTGTGGAGAAAAACTTTGTTCGCGTCCCAGAAAACGCTCGTCGCTCCAAAAATTATTCTTTGTTCTCCGTTGCTGGTACAATTCCAATGAGGTCGCCAAGAAAGATCATTTTAAAATAATATCATTGTGAATGCACGCTGTAGCGTACTAATTTTATTTACAGAATAATCATACTAAAATTGCCTTTTAATATTTAAATGAGATGATTACCATGTTAAAAATTAATTATCGTATAATTACGCTTTTCAAGCGGATAGCCATGATCGATACGAAATGTATTCAAAAGAAAGTTACTTACGCGTTTAATGTAATATTTCTGAATCCTTCAGAGCCATTAATTGATAACATTAATGTAATAATTTAACGTTATTTAACGTTATTAAATGAATTTTTCAGGTTACAAATTGCATATTATTGAAAATAATATTTCTATTTTCGTTCTTTTCACACTGAATTAAAAGAAACATTATAATATGAAACATAATATTATAACATTGTAACATTTTGTTATTCACATTGATTTTCCTGTATGATCTCTTTTATTTTAAGACTTAAACAATAATTAATTCTCAATTTCAATATAAATTTTCATTCGTTTCAACAATCTTTAGAATACGATATTCAGAAATAATAACATTCAGAAATACTACCACTTAAGTATAATATTTCTAAGTTTTTAAAAACATTAATAATGCGCATTATATTAATAATATTTCGTTCCATGATATTCATTAACTAATAATATTCATATATTCAGACTTTCTACTTTAATAGTTAAATGTCGATGAATTCAATTTGAGTATAATAAACTTTCCATTCGTTTCAATAAATATTATCAAGTGCAACACTTTTCAATTTTAGCAACTGTATTTCGACAGTATTTTAGAGATTAACCGCAGACGACGTTGAATTCGCGTTCCACTTATCCTGCTAATTTCCTCGGGCCATGTTATTATTAAGTATTTTTAGAGTACTTGAATAACAGGGAATGTTATTTCTTCGTTGAATGAATTCTTTAGGTTGTAAGTTAATGAGAAATATTTCCTTTCCTCCTCGCTTATTTTCATTATCATTAATATAATTAAAAATTGAATAATTAAAATTGAATAATTAAAGAACTAACTAGAAAATTGTTTTAGTTACTAAATATTATAATAAGTATTGTATTTTCATTGTCATTAATATAATTAAAAATTGAATAACTAAAATTGAATAATTGAAGAACTAACTAGAAAATTGTTTTAGTTACTAAATATTATAATAAATATTGTATTCAAACTATATATTTTCCAAAAATTAAGAAACAATGTACTCCTCAAAAAATTACTGTTTATTCTACTGTTTATTTCAAAGCTATACATACATTGCAAATGAAAATAATGTCAAGAGATAGTATGTCATATATTAATATTAAACTTTTATTTAAACATATTAATATTAAATTTTTATCTAAATATATTAATATTAAACGTTATCTTTTTCTATAAAGGTCACAATAAATTTTGAACAAAAAAAATCATTTGCTAGCATTTGCTAGCCTCTGCTAGAGCCTTTACTAGCCTTTCCTAACCTTTACACCTTCTTACTCACTTTTACTTCCCTCAGCCTTTGCTCTCCTATGTACTCCTCTGTATCCTTTTGCTGCTCTTTAGTCCCCATTTACTTCCTTTTACTTTACTCCTCTTTACTCTACTTTACTCTACTTTTTACTTTCCTTCATTTCCCTTTACTACCTTTTCACTCACCTTTACATCACTTTACTTCCTTTACATCACTTTACTTTCCTTTGTTTCTCTTTGTTCCTCTTTATTACTCTCTTATACTCTTCTTTACTTTCTTTTATTCTCTTTTACTCTCCTTTATTCTTCTCTACTCTCCTTTACTCTCTTTTAATCCTCTTTACTATTAAAGAATACAGTAAAGAAGAGTCAAGAGAGTAAAAAGAATAAAGAGAGTAAACGGGAGTAAAAAGAGTAAAGGGGGAGGGGGGGGTCAAGAGAATAAAGAAAATAAAGAGAATAAAGAGAGTAAAGAAAATAAAGGAAAGTAAAAAGTGGAGTAAAGTAGAGTAAAGGGGAGTATATGAAGGTAAAGGGAAGTAAAAAAAATAAGAAGTAAAGTAAGGAGAGTAAAAAAGGGGAGTAGAAAGTAGAGTGGAGTAAAATAGAGCAACCTAATGCTAACTACTAGTTGCTTGTGCCTATCTTACATGTACAGTAGCTTTGTAAAATTGAAGGATCTACATATCTTTCAAAAGGATGAATTCTCAAAACTGAGATTTTATGTTTTTGGAATCTATCCGCATTTCTTACAACATCCTTCAAATTTCAGCTCAATCGGTGGTCATTCGAAATTATAACCAAAAATAACTTTATTACCAAAAGTAATTAAATATTTAGTTAGTTCAGAATTATTCTTAAAATATATATATGATTATATATTTAATTTAATATTATTTTAATATTAATTTAATATTATTTTATAATATAATTCATATTTTTGTAATAATTTGAAATTAAAAATTTTAATACACTACGTGGAAAGATCCATCTTGATGGATTCGTAAAACACGGATATTATTACATATTATTATGTATATAATATAACATATTACAGAATGCTTTCAAGTACTAATTTCGAATTTCAGGATCGGTAATGGATTTTATTATATAATTAACCAACTTGTATTATTCTACTTTATGTAGCTCTCCAATTATCAAGATAACATTTCTGTAATTTTTTCCAGTAATTTTATTTTATATTAATGAAAGCAAGAATTGTTAATTGATGTTTGATATGATTTCATAAATATTCCAATTTAAGCCTGGATACTGACCCTTTAATTATGTTCATATTACGAGAAATATACCATGAGAAATGTCTTAATTACTTCGAAAGACTTAAGATCATTAAATAAATTCATTTTTTGAATAAATGATGGTAGATTTTACAATACGTGAAATTTTCTAGAATTCTACTTATTGTGTTGTTATAAATATTATCAATGCAAACATCTAGTCGAAAAATTCACCTGTTATATACACATATACGTAATAAAAATACAATTATTACTCTAATTATTATTATTACTGTGCAAACAAAGTTGTTTTGTCAGTAAGTATATTTCTGAATACCGAATAAATGCTAAGAAATATGAAAATTGCTTGCGGCTGGAGAGTTGATTAAGATGCATTAATTCATGCTAGTTCTTGTAAATGCACAAAATTTTATTTTTAATATAAATATTGCTATACTAATGTAAACTAATGAATTCAAAACATCAGCAATTCTATTCACTAGTTAATTTGTTTCTTTCAATTAACAGTTTCATTTAATTAAAAAAAAAAAAAAAAGAAAAAAGAAACGTACAAATATATGTGTGTTAACGCAAAATATTCAATTGAGAGGTACGAGTACGAATCAATATTTTCCATGCCCATTCCATTTCTATAATAATCTGCGTCGAAGCTTCTAGGTGACCTACTTCAAGTTAATTTTGGACAATTTATGAACTGACGAATTATTATCAATTAACGAATAATTATGTATATACATTAAATAACTTTAATCAATGGATCATTATATGTATTTCATTAGATTTTAATTCTTCACATGGAACTAACCGATGCAGATACATTTAAACATGTATATATTGAACTGAATGTCCAGGATTAATCTACTAAAAGAAAAAAGTATCATATAATAGAAAATATTATTCTACAGGAACATTACGGACTTATACATGTATACTTATTTATTTCCTATATTTTCTCTTCTCTATCTCGTAAAAAAGTAAATTACGTGAAAAAAAACTGACTAAGAAAATACAAATTAATTTTTTTTTTTTATATTACTGATCTAGAACTATAAACTAATATAGTACGAAATAGCCATTCTCGTTGGACATAAAATATATAAAAATAATATATAACAAATGTTGAAATTTTAATTAAATATAATGCAAGTCGATAAATAAAATTTAAACTTAGATACACTTAAAATAATGATATCTAATATACAAAAATTACATTTTCCATTAAATTTGAACAAAATTAAATATAAGTATAATAACTTGTAAATACAATGAAATTAAATATAATAATTAAAACACATTACATACTTTAAATTACATCACGCACATTAAATTTAAATAAATAATAATTTAATACTAAATGTAATACATATAGAAAATAAATAAAGTACAAATATAATGAATATCATTGTAATACTCTCCTTATTATTGAAAAAGTTAGTTTCTAAATTTCGTATTCGTAACAACTTTTGTTGAACTTGATGACAATTATTATTAAAATTTAACGCGGTACAGTATTAGATGGTTGAGAATCTCTGTGCTACACGAAAATCGAAAAAAGAATTAGAACATATTCAAGAGAGCCCCATGCGATATCAGTAATCATCGAACTGACACGAGCTGAAATTCGTCGAGTTTCGCGCTTCGGCAAATCCCATGGAGCACCCTTTACTGAAATCACGGCGAGGAGGCTCTCTCGCGATGCGATCAAACGAACGAACACGACAAGATCAATCACGGTTATTAGCCGCGCGGCTTTCCAACGTTAAATTCCCGCAGAGCCGATGGACAACGCGTGGCTGGCCATAATTCACGGGCACTCGAGTGCCAAGGGTGTCTCGCATAATCGGCGTAGAAGTACCCGTGGCCCGCTGTTAAAACGACGCGAGTTCGACGCGTAAATTCGCGCGGTCGCCCCCGAAACGTCGGCTCGGCCTCCGCGCTCGTAAATCTCCCGGTCAGGAGGGGGAGGAAAAGAAGAAAAAAAAAAGCTTGGCGAAAGTCGCCTCCTCCCAGTGGCAACTTACGAAACATTTCCCGGAGGAAACCCTCGGCCATGGAGACTATCAAATTTCCACGAGGCAAATAAAGATGACGAAAGTTCCGGGTATAATAAAACCGAACGAGGCAGACATATAAAGGACAACGGAAATGAGAGTAAAAACGACAAGAAAACAACACAGAGAGAGAGAGAGAGAGAGAGAGAGAGAGAACATACGAGGAAGAAAAAAAAATTAAATCGCCGGTACGAAGAAACGGCCCCCTCAAAGGGGTACTTTGAGACGCAACTACAAAGAACTTCGGGGTTCCGCGAAAAGTCGCGTGCAAAACAAACCAGGTGAGGGACGCGGAGGTGAGAGACAGCCAGGGAAAGGGAAATAGAAAGAACGAGCGGCGGTGGGTGGAGGCGCAGGGGTGAAGGGGAGAGAGAAAAACCGAGAGTGAGATATAAAAAGAAGGGGAAGGGAAGAAAGGCAGATAGAGAGAGCACCCTTTGGCCATGGTCGGTGCGCGTTGGCCCTTCGACCCTCCAACAACCACCACCAACCCTCTCCTACCACCTTCACCCCCGACTCTTCCTGCTCTCTCACCGCGCTGTTCCTCCTCCTCCTCTTCCTCTTCCTCCTCCTCCTCCTCCTCCTCCTCCTCATTTCTCCGTCGCACCCTCGCCGAGGCACCCTCAAGCGCTCGCCACCCTCGCGCCAACTCGCCACCCTTCCCTGCGCTCGCTCTGCTCGCTCCCTCTTGGGACGATGTAAGTCCGCTACTCCGTCGATCAATATTACTCTCTCTTCGAGCGCGGCACGGCTCGTCTGAGCGGCAACCGAGCGCTATCATATTAAGCCGCGAGGAGCACTTTGGTGCTGCGAGCGAAGACTGCTTGGCCACCGACCTGACCGCTGCTCGCACCAACAAATTTTTGCTCGCTGCGAACCGAGACGTGTCGCTCCCCGACAGAGGCTTTATCTGATCCGAAGCCGCCGGAAACAATGTTATCGCTGCGAAAGAGCGAGGGGGACTTCTCGAGACTCGTGTGACTCGTGTACCAGCAAAGATATCGGCTCGAGAGCAGCCTACGATCTAATTCGGCGTGCTTCGGCGAAGATCGTTCGAAGGAGAGTTCGATCTTTGCCGAAGTTTCTTCTCGCTGCGTTTCGTCGCGCGGTTCGGCCCTAGCTTTGGGGTGTAGCGGTTATAAGGAGTTTGTCGAGGAGATCTGGCACGACGCGTAGCGAAGAATTTAGATTTATCCGAGGGGGATCGTAAGAGAAAAGCATGATAGAGTATATATTTGTTGGGCTCCCGAGATCAATGTCGCTTTATGATTAAGTAGCGCGATTTTGATATTGTCAGGGAGAAACGGAACGACACAGTGTGTTCGGTAGATTATTTTGAACGATAAATTTTTAGTTTACTGGCTTTCCGCAATTTTGGCTGTGTTTTTAAATAAAAAGAAAAGGCTAATCTACAGCGAATTAATTGAAATTGAGAAAAGTAGAAATTTACATTTTTCTAAATAAAAAAGGTTACCTTACTTAGGTTGTAAGTTCTGATTCACTTGTTTTTTTATTTTCTTCGAAGAAACAAATTTTACATTTATATAATTGGAATAGAGAAATAATTCTCCGTTGTTCACATATATTTGTACCCTTTTCTTTCTAGTATAGGTTAAAGGAGATGTTCAAAATGACGATTATACTCGTGTAAAAACACATGAAGATCTAGTACAAACAATACCATTAACCGGCGTTAGATGTAAAATTAATAGAATGGATTGGTAACGATTATTAAAAAATTGAATAGTTTATGGGAGAAAGGCCGTCATTTTGAATATCTCTCTTAACCTACATAAGTATATGAAAAATATGTATTATTTCTCTGTTCAAATTATATAAATAAAATCCATTTTTTTGAATAAATAGAAAACAAACGAATCGAAATCCATACTGCATATGATTACTTTTTTGTTCAGAATGATCTACCAAACACAGTGACAAAGTTTGAGACATCCTGTATATACATATAATGTGCACAAGTATTGGGACATTTCTAAATTATTGCAATATATAAAACTCGAATGAATCTTTTCAATTTAATCTTAACATACACAGTTAGATATTGATAAAAAATAAATAAATATAATAATTAGGTGGGTGAAAATAAAATCAGTACATATATATATTTAGTGTTAAAATTTTAGAACGACTGAAATATGTTTCTAATTACATTGATGAAGTTTGTGCAAATTTTATGAAACACCGTTATTAGAAATAAATATGAAACTTGAAAATGCAGAAAATTATCAATGTAAAAACGCTCATCAATTATAATTCTCGAAATGTCAAGTTTTTAATTAGAATTGAATTATTGTAAATATCCCTTTATTTATTTACGGTAGTGTATGTACGTGAAGCACGCGATTGTATAAAACATGCGGGAAATTGGTCGAAACAAAAGTTGAAAGCACTTCGAATTCCATGACAGAAATGGTCGAACTCGCATCGTTTCAAATTCAGAAAGCGTGCGAGAAATGTCGAAATGTTCGAAACACGTTATTCCATCCAATAAGGAATTTTTAAATTAATTATAACGGATTTGTTAGCACAGCTGAATTGGATTGTAATTTCAATGGATCTTATCGACCGTATACAAGAATCAAAGTATGTGAAACTCGATGGCCGAATATCCATAAGTTTGTAATTTCAAAAATCGTCCCGTAAAAAATGACTCTTGCGAATCATTTGAACTGAAATAAAAATAAAAAAAAAAAGAATCTGAGAAAGTTTTATTCTCGCGAAATAATTTACGATACGAATATTGTACAACATCCAACTTTAATTTAATATCAAAAATTATTTCCACATAACATTGTATCAAATAAAATGTTATTTAAATCGTTCTTCAAATATTTTATTTAAATAATTTTCAAATTTGAATTTCATATATTCATATTCATCATTAATTCATTTAAAAATGAGAGAAGAAATTATAAAAAAAAATTCATGTAATTTTCAAAAAGAATCTACGTGTACCATCATATTATGAAGTATTTCTTCTTCTCATGTATATTTTAGTTCAACAAAGAATGTATGCAAAAATAGAAGATTTATTACTTCTAATATATTTAAAACATGATTTTATGAAATTATTATTTGAAATTATTTCGCTTTAATATATTATTAAAGAGAAATTAATAATGGAAGTTGATAAAACTAATTCAATCATAAAAATATGGAAAGTATTTATTAATCTACTACTTTGTTAATGTAAGATAAACATATTTATACAATTAATTACCTGTAAAAAGGATGGTTTTTATTTAATGACAATAATGTCATATACATATATTTTTTATATATTAATTTAATTAAAATAATTTCTTGCATAGATTAAAGTCTAAATACGAAATTATTAAATAATTATTAAATAATGTTATTTATTAAGAAAAATTAATTATTAATTAATTAATTTAAGAAAAGTGTAAGATTTTAATACTTGAATACATTTTCAATTTTATCGAGAAATTTTATATTGGCATATATTTTCAAATAATCCACACAAAGAAATAATTTTATTTTGCGTTGAGAAATTAGCTAACTATTTTTAAAAATTTCAATATTTATTAACTTTTCTATAACAATCTTTTAAGATCTATTTTGTTTTTCGCACAAATAATTTAAATGACTCCATAGAAATGTATTATACGGAAAATATTTATAAATATGAATCTATAGTTCAGTTGTATGACACCGGAGAACTTCCATTGTATCTTTCACAAATAATTTTTAACCTACATATTTCATAACAATTCTAGCTTATTAATGTACAATACTTAGAATGTAGGACAAACTGTTTTCTCGAGATATTTCCAATATCGCTTTATACCCTATTGAATATTTTATAAGAGAAGAATTAATAAGCGAAGTACATTTACAAATCCGACTACAATATACATAGTTTTTCTTATCTAACCATAACAATTATAAAATCATTTACAACATAATTAATCATGAATTCTGAAAATGAATGAAAATTTGATCCAATTCTTAGTCATATTGTAACGAAGTTAAAAATCGTTTAAAAATTCTTCTTTCATTATTTTTGTTTCGCGTAATTTTTCAATAAAGTGAATGAGAATACATTCAATGAATTCAAATTTAAACGTTCAGAAACATACGTAAATTTGCAGAATGAGATTGGAGGTGATTCAAATTAAATCAACAAAATTATCCCTTCGATATTAGAAAACCTAGATAATTTAATCATTCCACCAATTAAATTTAATGCGTACCAAATATACCATATATTATACTACTTGAGAATTACCAATATATCACTAAAATCTATTTTTTTTTATTCGCGACAAATTCAACTATCAAGTTTTACATAAATTTTCTTTTCGTATAAAACGATGATGTATAAAATACATAGTTCTTAATAAAAAAAAAATCTTGATGTGTCTAAACTAAAAATACATTTCAAACGTCTTTGTGAACATCAAAAAATATTCTTTTTATACTTCGCCACAGTTTTGAAGAATGAAGTTAAAATTTTTCTTTTTTACGGAGTTAATAGAAGTTCGAAATATCGATAATTTTTTTGTCACATGTACAAAGACTTTCTGGAGCGACTGTGTGTATCAGCAGGCTCCGAAAGAATCAACACTAGAACTATTAACTAAACTATAATACTCGTAGCAAAGAAATTAAAGTGCAAGATACCGAAGAAAGTTAATAATACAACAATGAATAAAAAGCTTCTACTAATATATTTTATTAAAAATCACTCGAGTATCTAAAAACACACCGTCATAAATATATAAACTCTCCGTAGAAAATTATAAATCGGTCATTTTAACCAGTTTGTGTTAAAACTGATTGTCAATATATTATTTTAAATCATTTTAAATCGCAAAACGTTCAAACAACCGAACAGAATTATACCGATAAGTCGCAAGCACGCGAAAATTGGCCATCCATGTGTACATGATCGTAACACGCACGAACACACGGAAGAAATTGTGATGTTCAAACGAGCGTCGTCGAGATATCGCGCGATAAAACCGGTTCATCCACGGCGAGCCTAAGCGCCGCCGCGAGTCCATCGGCTCGTCTGCGCCTTCTCGAATAATTCGGTGTACGGCTGAAACGGTGCGGGAAATACCGGCGTGGTGAAACCCGCTCGTTGCATCGAGCCTAATCATGCATGCAAATGCGGCTGCAAATATCTCGTTCAGGCCCCGGCGTAAATCTTGCTGAATAGATCGCGCCAGCATTGGTTCATATGGACCCACTCTCTCTCTCTCTCTCTCTCTCTCTCTACACGTATGGCCAGAACGCTTTGTCGAAACGATGAAATACCGTAATCTCGGGTGCAATGCGAGAGGAAAATTTGCCTGAACAACGGATCGTCAGCCGTTAATCTATCCCTCGGACGACTGTTTCCGCGGTTTTGAAGGCGTCTTCGCGGAATTACACGACGCGATAACACGCGGACGCGGCCCACAACAAGCGCCACGGGTTTAATCGCGGCGGATGGAAAGAAGATCGCCCGGGCCGGCTTTGTTTCTGGATAAGTATAATGGCAAGGAGGAGCTTTTCTTCCGTTAAGTCTGGGGAACGGAACTTATCTCGTTGAGGGAGCGTGGCTCTGCGGTTGACCGGGGTGATTTAATCTTTCGAGGATGACGTTTGTACGCCGCACTAAATGCAACCGAAAGACCGTGGTACCACATCGAGATAGTAGCTTTTTTTATGGAGAAACAAGTCGAGAAGGAATAATAATTTTCGAGAAAACCGTATACGAGAATTTGTCAAGTATGAATTTAGTATAGTATTAGTATAATATAGTATACTATTTAGTATAGTATTAATACAGTATAATATACTATTTAGTATAGTATAGTATAGTATGGTATAGTATTTATAACAGTATAGTACTAGTATGATATAGTATTTATAATAGTAGATTATATTATAGCATAGCATTTATAGTAATATAGAATTATAGTATAGTATAACACAGTTTGAAAAAATGTACTTTTCAAGAGAAGCAGTTACTAAATATAATTAGACATTTTGTTGATGAAAGAAATGACGTAATTCGAAATAACATACTGTTCATCAGTACATATTTGTTCTTAATAACAATTCGGACAAAACTTATAATAAAACACAATTATACTCTGTATAGTTATAGTATTAGTATAGTATAGTATTTATAATAGAATAGTATAGTATTAGAATAGTATTTTCGAGAAAACCGAGTACAAGAATTTGTCAAGTATGAATTTAGTATAGTATTAATATAATACAGTATACTATTTAGTATAGTATTAATATAGTATAATATATTATTTAGTATAGTATAGTATTTATAATAGTATAGTATTAGTATAATATAGTATTTATAATAGTACAGTATTAGTATAGTATAGTATTTATAGTAATATAGTATTAGTACACATGTATACATAAGGTAAATACCAATATCATACGAATATAACACAGTTTGAAAAAATGTACTTTTCAAGAGAAGCATGAAACAGTTACTGAATATAATTAGACATTTCGTTGATGAAAGAAATGACGTAATTCAGAATAATATACTGTTCATCAGTACATATTTGTTTTTAGTAATAATTCAGACAAAACTCATAATAAAACACAATTATACTAGTAGAATACAGAATATAAAACAGAGAATAAATTTTCATATTTCATATTATGGTATAATGTTGCTACATGAGCAAAAGCGACCTAACTTCTTTCTAATTAGAAAGATAAATGAATAAAATTTTCATACCTCGAGTATGGAACATTCTTATAATCAAAAATCATATTTTTTTACTGCAAACACCAAGCATTATGTACTTATCGTTCCAAATTTTTAATTAGTAAATTTTCGTTGATAAGAGTTTTATTGGTCATAATATACTATAATTAGTTAAATAGAAATCGTAGATAGATATATAAAATTAATATTATGTTAAATAATATGTGTATAGTGTGAAACTATTTATAACTTTGTATTATATAAAGAAACAAAATTTTCTATTACCTAATTGATCTCCGATAGTTATTTATTTTTTTTACTAACCACTCATCGAGCTTTTTGAATCATTCCGACTCTTGTTTAACAAGTCAAAAGACTTCCAATGTTTCAAAACCTAAAACAACCGAGTGTATCAAAAATTTTTGAAATTTAACATTAACATTAACAATAAATAACAATTAGTCTGAAATGATCGAAACAGCATGATTGACATGTACGTTAAAATTAAAGAGTATAATAAAAGAAAATTATGCAATTTAATGCTAAAACTATTATTTGTAACATTCAGTTTACGTATTTTATCGACATGCATGGTTTACTTAAAATGAATAATTAAGTATGCTAGCAAATACTGAAATAGATTGGAACATGTTGTGGGAAGTTCTACTTGGAGTTGCAAAATCTAATATTGAAATTTTGAGTTTGTAATATTTTCAGAATATTGATTGATTACTGACATAGCCAACTTCTATTTTAGGAGCATGTGTAATTTTCATGAAGCTAATGGTTACATGGTTTGGAAATTCGAGTAAATTAAATCAAACTATACAGTACTTTTTAACACTGTAGATCTATAAATGTATAATATTTACAATAATTACATATTTATATAATTACGTATTATATGTCAATAAAATAAATCTTTATATTTATTTATATGTTTCGCAAAATTTAAAAAAAATAACGATATAAGAAATGATAACAACTGTTGGGAAACAATTATTAACTTAACTGTTGAGAAACAGACAAAAATAAATTTTTACAGCTCTGAGACGAAAATATGCTTATTTATTTCAGAGTACTGTTGTATATGTTAAGTTTTTATTAAATTTTACATTATAAAAGACTCGGTTTTATTAAATCTTATTTGAAAAAAAAAATAATTTGAAATAATGAATCGCACGATATACTTTATTATTTTTATTTCAGAAAAATAACTATTTTATGTTAAGTTCAAATAATTTTCAATTATAATTAATTTATTATGTCGAAATAATAAATAATTTGGATTTACGCGTGTTATATATATTATAAATAATATGGATAAATTATTCTAGAATTTCTCAGAGTTTAGTGTAAGACTTGCTTTAAATTCAATTACCTTTGAATAATACATGTTTGAGTTTATGTACGTGACACTGTGAAGAAATCACAGCGTTTTTGAAGCAGTTCACAATACTCAATAGGTTTATTATATATACCCAATATTTATTCAAATATAAAACAGTAAATAAACTAAAAAATTATTTTATTTTATAGTTTAATAATAAAATAATTTTAATAAAAATCATTTGCTTATTATACTATAAATAATAATAATACTATATAATAATAAATATTAATATATTACAAATAATTACAAAATAATATTCAGTCAAATAAAATAACATAGATTATATTTAACTAATATTAAGATTACGTTCAAGTCTAATACAATTAATGAAAAAAATATTAAAAATATTAACTATTAATATTATGAAAAAGAAAAGAAAACATAGATTACAATTTTATTTACTAATAAAAGTGTCTTTAAAAAAAAAAATCATGCACGAAAAGTCATATACAGTCAGCCACAAAAATCTACATACATATATGTGCGAAATTTTAAATAGTTAAAACATTGTCATTTTTTAGATTAATAAATTAATTTTTATAAAATGTTTCAAACTCTTGTTGCATATTTAAAATTTATAATAAATTAATCAATATTTAAAATATTTAAAATAAATTGAAACATAGTACTAACATAAAATAGAATGGCAGATACAAATTTAGTACATATGTAGTCAGAATTTCTGAAATGATCTTATGTGAAAGTTTCTGTTTAGATATAGCACATAAATTCTGATGTTTTGTTCTGAACTTGTTAAATTTAGGACAACAAGCGCAGGAAACTGAAAGGTGCGTTACGTGAAGAGTGTGACCTGTTTTAGACTGGGCGAGCTGAACTTTCAGTGAATGTAAGCTTGTACTTGTATCTACTCAAAACAAGAACTTCCCTCCTTTATAAGTTAATGCAAGCTCGTTGAAGAGCGGCATAAAAACGTTCTGATTTCTTGTGTATTTACATTAGTTTCGTTGTTATAACGTGGAGAATATCCAGATAATAATAAAACACACCTACACACACACATATATATATAATATGTATAACAAGAAAGCCTTTTTTTTCTTGTACATTGCGATAATAAAAATCATTTTTTTAATTATATAACATATTATTTAATTATACTATTTTTAAAAGTATTTAATTTATTTAAAAAATAAATCTGTATGTTTAAAGCATTTATACTTTAACACAATATAATTTTACTTATAATTTTAGATGGAAGCATTTCTCTTGGGTTATTTCAAATATTAATTGTTTTTAATGCTTTAATTTTTAATCTTTTAATTTTAGTTATTTTATTTATAAACAAAAACCGAAATAGAAACGTTACTGGATATTTTACTGACACAAACATTCATTACTTATAACTTTCTTCCAATCTTTATTTTTATGATACAGATAACATAATAATTGCATACTTTGTTTCTAGTTAATAGTTTATCGTATTTGATCAACAGTCAGTAAAATACAAAATATAATATCCATTATTCGTAATAAATGAAAGTTAGTCCATTCATTGCAGCTGGCTGTAGCTCTGTTTTTTTAATTTGAAAGTGTCATGAGTCACTTTATAGTAATGAAAAATAACGATTCGTTAACGTCTGTGCGAAACTGTTTATTCTTAAAAACATACATAAGTATCTGAGATGGCAAACACAAGTAAATTTTCTTGTAAAGTTAGCACCAATTTTTCTAAGCTCGTTAAAACGCAAACCTTTAAACATGTTGATTTGAAAAACAATGCGACTCACGCCTTTTAAAATGAACTCTTATATGCTCGCGCCTCTTAAATGAACTCTATGCATGCTCATATCAGCATTCGAATAAAAATTCTTACCATCAGTGTTAAATATATATTAAAAAGTTTCATCCTATATTCACGGCTATTTTTTCCTTTATATGCTATATTTATATCAGAATTTGAATTTGAAAGTTATTCAAATGCAGCAAAAAAGCCTCCCAAATTAAATATGCACGATCATTCAACTTCGTCATCGTTCTCCTACTTCAGTTTTTCAAAATTCCCCGATTACCCAACACAAACCACACCTTACTTCCAACCCCTCGTACATCCGTTACAACCTTCGCAACCCTGACAACCCCTGTTGTCCTCGTCTCTCTCGCAACCACTTGTCGACCAAACGTCCGACGACAAACGCTTTCCCCCCACCCCGCCCCCTTTCTGTAACCGTAGAAGCGCCATACGTTAAACTGCAACATTTTGTTAGTTTTAAGTATATCAATGCAATCCAGGCAAAACAAATGATGAGTTTATTACTTATTAATACTTTCTGTCCAGTGATATACCGACGAATTCAAAAGCAAAAGAAAGCGACGGATTATTGTATACGGTTTAGTCACTCGTTATGGTCCGCGAAGAGGTTAATCTCTTGCGCTAGTAACTGGTCCGCGGACCAAACCGCGTACAATAATACGTCTTCTTCTTTGAATTCATCGGTATATCACCGGATAGAAATTACTAAGAAGTAAGTTATTATTTGCCTGAATTATACTTAAATATATTTAAAACTGAAAAAGTATTGCAATTTTGAGACAAAGAATTCTCGACGTGCGTCATTCGAGTGCAAGAGGTTAACCACTTGCGCTGGCGACTGATTGCGGACCATAACGAGTGACCAAACCGTACTACAATAATTCCTCGCTTTCTTTTTGAACTCGTCGGTATGATAGAAATTATTCAGAAGTAATAAGTTTATTATTTGTTTTGCCTGGGTTACATTTAAATACACTTAAAACACTGAGAAAATGTTGCAATTTGGGACGAAATATTCTCGAAGTGCGTGGCACGTCATTCCAGCGCAAGAGGTTATGTCGGCCTCGGTGCAGCAGCACGCCGACGTTAAAGTTACTCACAGTTGTCGTTTTTCGCTTGGACAGGGCCCGTGCAGTGGCACAGTGTCAGTGCCAGCAGCAGCAAGGCGCACGAGCCTCCAGCGAACCGCATCCTCGCTCTAAGCTCTCGTCACGCGCGGCAGGTGCATACGAACGAAGACGTCGGAGTCATCCGGCTCGAATCGCGACGAACTATCGACGCACACAATCAACAACGACCGTAGGGGCCAAAGTTCACGGACGACGAACGCAAGGTGAACGCGTACGCGAAATTCTCGTGGGCGAACGCGACAAACCGCACCCCGCGCCGTATTACGCGCGACTGACCGCCGCCGGTCGGCGCGATTTTACGCGCGAACCGCCTCCATGGTCGGGCAACGCGCGTGCGCGCCGCTGTCACTGGAAGGGTGTGGATGGATGGGGGTTGAAAGGATCTCAACGTACTACGCCGACACCCACCGCTCATTGTTGAGGCGAGTTAATGAGCGAAAAGATACAGGCTGCTTTTACGAGCGTGTCGCGGCGCCAGGGTGTGTCCGTGAGGCGAGCTCGCGCCGGGTACACAATATACGCGGCGTTTTCTACGCGCATAACCGAGTTCTGGTCCGCTTCGCTCGTTAAATGGAATCGTCGTGCTGTTCCTCGCGATTGTCTTGGTCTTTTACGGCCACCGGAAGGGCTCGATACGCGGACACCACCTT
This sequence comes from Frieseomelitta varia, assembly GCF_011392965.1. Taxonomy (NCBI): domain Eukaryota; kingdom Metazoa; phylum Arthropoda; class Insecta; order Hymenoptera; family Apidae; genus Frieseomelitta; species Frieseomelitta varia. Next base: position 61,415 of record NW_025110779.1, on the reverse strand, counting down.
TCATCGCGCTCTTTCCCTATGCAAATACTGACGCTTCTTCGCGGACGAATTTTCGGTGCGCACGCTGCCTTTATCTTTGTTGAACGTTTCCGGTGTATGACTTTAAGGCGTTATGGTAATTAATCGTTGGTCCGTGGTAATATCGCACGATCCGATAATGAAAGTTCTTGTGTTGCAATGCTTGAGAATTTCAGAAGGCTTCTTCCGGTATTCTGTTACTTTTAAACAATAGTACAAAAATACTTGAATTTTGAATGTATTTATTTAGCAATAAAATCAGCCTTGATGAATTAACATTGAACTAACAGGATATATGAAAAGTTTATTAAAAGACAGCTGTTTTTGTTGTATTGAAAGCTTAGGTTTACTTCAAATGTCAATTTTGTGAAATTTATATAAAATTGTAGAATTTAGAATGATGACGAAATCTTTAGAATTTCTTTTCATAGTTCCAATATTAAAATAAAAAATCTAATAAGACAGAATTATTTCTTTTATAATAATAGGAAATGAAACACAATTTTACCAAAAATAATTATTTTTACTTTGATGAACGATTTTTTACGTTTTGTTCCTTATAAATAAAAAAAATCGTAGAATTTTCTTAATTACCTTACGAAATAGAACACTAACAATCTATATTATGTCGGTTCTGTTATTTTGAAAAAATCATTCATGAAAATAAGAATATGAACTATTTTGGGGAATAAAATAAAATAAACGATTCTTTCTAAATCATTCTTTCTTATTATATTATGAAGAAACGATTAAATTTTCTCAGTTGCTTGATATAAATTAATTTGAAAGAATTATAAATAAACTCTTTCAATTCATATCATTATATTACAGATTGCGAAAATTTGATATATTTTATTTGACTTTATTTAATGTATTTTATTTTTCATGATAGAATAATAATTAAAATTTAAACTAATAAAAATTAGTATTGAATTAATTGAAGATTCTAAAATTAATTAATTTAATAAGTAAAACTAGCCCAAACAAATATATAAGACAATACTAACACCATGATAATAAATAAATATAAATAATACATGAATCCGATTTGTATATTAGTGAATATAAAATATCATTTATAATTATTACTAGTCATTTTCTTTGCAACATCGTCATAATAAGACGTAACTCCAAGAGTTTCCTCTTCTTTTAAGTAAAACATCGGCATGCAAAATGGCAAGAGCAAAGATAATGTCTTCTAATAATTATTTTATTTATTGCGTATATCACAGGATGATAATTTACAGTAGAATCTCGACTATCGGAATACTCATTATCCAAACTTTCTATTATGTTCTATATGCTCTCAATAATAGATTTCGTACTTTTTGTGTATACGTAGTAATTTTATGAAAATCATTGAAAATACTACCTCTTATGTAGTATCATATTTTACGTATGTACTAGTATTAGTACAAAATTATTAGTACAATATTAGTACTGTGTGAAACAGATTGTCTTATTAATTAAAATGAAATGTGAAATCATTAAGAAGTTGAAAAGACTAACGAACGTGCAATAGATATAATTCCAAAAAAAATCAATGAAAAATATACAAGGATTAATTGCAAATTAGCTACACCTGAAGAGCAGATGGTGTGAAGCACAAATTGCATGTAGGTTTAATTTTTAACTTACGTTAAAAAAATTATAGGATCATTAATATTTTATGTTTAAAATGTATAAAATTTGCTACAGATAAATCTGTTGTTCTATTATCCATACAATACATTTATCTCCCAATTAATTCGAATAATTGAGATTTCTATTGTATTTTCTAAATTATCACATACTTGTCAGAGAGCACATCAAAATTCCAATGCAACAGAACCAAATATTTAACAAAAATGCACAAGAATTAAGAGGCATCTGTTGCTAAAAATCCCGTCAGTTGTAATTTTTTTCCCCGATAATCGAATGTGAAACAGAAATAAATAAGTGAAGTTGATGTAAAACATTGTGCAAACGTTCGAAGATGAGTTTGCACAAACATTTAAAAAATGACAGTGGTTTTAAAAAAACTTCTCTCTATGTGAATTTGACATTTGCGCTTGTCTCGCTATGTCTATTTTTTCTGTCTTTTTTTTTAACCATATTCGAGCAGTTTGCGTGTGACTGAGAGACAAAATAAAAATGTTGGACACTATCGTTGAAAAGCAACGAACGACGAAACTAATTGCGATGATGTCGTAAAAAAGAAAGATTGTCACCGAGGAAAATTTTCTACGATGCACACACTTGTTCACCGGCGAGTAAATACGCGCATTTTCGTATCGTTGAGTATTACATTCGCAACGAGACAGGTAACTGAAACAAGATGAATCTCATTTCATGTTGTATTTCCAACGTGAAATAATCTCGGAAAATATAACGTTACAATAGGAAACATTTCTGGTTTCTGATACTGCTGGACGTTGTACTGTTGGAAACGCGTAAAAGTAAATAGTTAATCAAGTTGATGTTGCGAAATTTCAGTGAAAAGTGAGGTGAGTTGAAAGGGATGAAATGAACGTGATTTTACGTACGTAGATGTACAGGAGACTGAATCCTTTTTCTCCATTTGGTTCACTTTACGTTATTATTATATTATATAATATTTATTGTATTTATTATATTAATATTAAATATAAATATTAATCTATTAGCCGAATCATTTTTTAATAAAAATTCTTTATAATTACATATTTATTCAAAAATGACTGAATTCCAGTTAGGTTAATTCCATTCTCTGATTATGATATATAGATACATAGGTGTATCAAATTCAAAGAATAAGAATCAAGTTGTATTTATCATTTTTGAGTAACATAACTGATTTTGGAGAAATATCATTAGTTTCAAATCGTAGAACGAACACTTGCCCAAGATATTTTCACTAAATTTTAATTTTCATGTCAGTTGTATCGCAACATCGTACAGCTACGTGCGAATGAATTACTCTCATTGTTCGAACGTCATGTTAAGTAATTAAAATTAAATATGAACGCCTATCGCGCGGCCAGCGTTCGCTAAATTAAGAGGGTCGATTAGCCAATTTTCGAAACAATTGCAACCGTCATTAACGGCCGCTTTTCATTCGAGGAACACGTAATTTCGTCGACGGAAATCTGGCCAACGGTCGGCGATCAACCTCGCTACAACTCGCGTGTAATAACGGAGATCGTGGCGAAAAAGGCTATGGGCAAAGTTCTCTCCTCCTTGCGCGAAAACTTCTCCATCGTGTTCACTGTCCAGAGGATTTTAAATTCCTCACGGTCGCTGACGAAGTGGAACCAAAGACGACCGTGCCAGTGTCTGGCCGAGTGGAATTGCAAATCTTTGTCGCGGAACTTCCCGTTCTTGCGACAAGTGCCTCAAACGAAACGTTGCGGATTCGATTACTAATACTCTTCTCTGTGCATTTTTCTTTTTCATACTTCTTATTCTATAGCTCTTGTAACAAGATTATCGTATCGATTCACTTACAACTTGCAAATTATTTACGATATAATGAAATTATTATATTACTTATTTTATATTTATTATATTATATTATATTATATTATATTATATTATGTTATATTATATTATATTATACTATATTATACTATACTATACCATATTATATTATATTATATATTTATTATATTATTTATAATATGATGAAATTATATAAAATGTATAATAACACAATGACTATTGAACAAATAAAATATTAATTAAACAATGACACCAATTCAAAATAGGTAATTATTCGGATCTAAATGATTTCAGAGATCTTGAAATATCAGGGGCACGATTCTCGATAACTTTTCCTTATACATGTTACCATAGTTCGGATTTAGTTCAGCTAGAAGTGTACACGAAAATATTTTTAATGTTATGTATTTAATGATATGTATCTTAAGGTTCAGATTAAATTTAAATGAAGCTAAATATTTTAAATATTAATAATTAAAATATTAAAAATTTAAATAATTAATTTGAGCTAAATTTAATATAAATTTAATATTTATCTAATTTAAAATACATAAATTTAATATTTATTTAATATTTTGAAAATTAAATATATAATTAAATATTCGGTGATTTATTAATAACACTACATAATTGGAAACAGGTTGCCTGATTCAAACCTAACTCGGCAACGCTTTTATCTTATCAAAGTAACTGACAATAATTCTTAATGAAATGAATTGTCGGTGAGACCAAAATGTTACCTGTTGATGTGTACAATTACATTATGAAATATTTTTATTAGAGATTAGAAATAATCAAGATCATGTAATCAAAGGCTATGATTAGTTTAATAATCATTAATCATATAATAATTACACTTTTACTTAACTATGATTGTATCAGTTTTTGATACAATCTGATTATTATTATCTGTATTGTTTTTCAATTCGCACAACCTTACAATTGCATCAAGATTTATTCCATCAATATTCAAAAAATTTTCCATCCATGTAGCATTAGGTAGTATAATTCTTTAGTTATTGGCAAAGTTTTCCATATGAGTTTGATCGATTCATTAATAAATTATACTGCATTTATTTGAATATTTTTCATATTAGAAGTTTCATTCGATTCCAAATAGAACGAATATATTGTATAATAAGATTGAATACAAAATAACGAAACATCATTATATTTGCATACATAATGTATCCTGTACAGAAAAAAAATATTTGCGAAGCTTTTTCGTGCAAGCATTATTTATGCTTGATTGTCGTTATTTTTGCGCCGTTCAGTGATAATAGGCAAGAATAAATAATGCACATAAATAATACGCGTATGTTTGCACAAAAGAGCATGTATTTGCTAAAATAATTTTAATATTGAATTTTCTGTCAAGTTTGGCGCGTGTGTTTGCATTTGTAATAAGGCTGTACTTGTTTTTGGACGTGACAAGAAATTCAAATTACTGAAAATTATGGTGTTGAAGTATTTCTCTCTTATTTTTTTATGCAAAAAATCTATCAATTTAATTACGGAATATTAAAAACTAATAAATTTCCATGCAAAGTATTTTGTTTCATAACTACTATCGTTTGACAATTGTACAGAGAAATAAGGAAATACCTACTTGTTCTTAAGGGGCGTGTTTATCTTCTAAAAAAGAGCATGTTGTAGCAAAAATTGTCTACAAATTTACAAAACTTCAAATAATCGGAAATTGTTGGGATACCAAAGTTCTCTTAATAGAAAGTCAAAGAAATCTATTGTATTTTTTGCTTTATTTACTATGATTTAACGGTAATTATTTAACAACTATTAAAATAAATTTCATTATTTCAATAGCTTTGAAAAATTTATACGCAGAAAAAGAAGAAAGTCAAAAATCAAATTCCTGGACGATTTATTTATTTCATGCAATATGAAGTATGTCCAATTTTAAGAAATATATATATATATATATGTATAATATCATATAATAATAACAACAATTGGAAAATTATGATATATAACTGCACATAAAATATTCATTTAGTTATTCCCCTAGACAGTAACATTTTTTGTTACTGCAAATTCCATAATAAACAAAATGTATATTTATTTTTTAAGACAAATCTCATCTATAATTCACGCACATTCATAATCATCTAACGTTCAAAGATTAATTCTGAATGTTAGTCACTCGGGAAATTACCAAAGTGCTTTAATAGTAGTCAGGAAATTACTAAAGGATAACTAATTGAGGCTTACTTAGCTATGCTGTGTCAAGACATAATCTACTATGCACGTATCTTTATTATATATTAATATTAGTATAATATTAATATCTTTATTATATATTAATATTAGTATAATATTAATATCTTTATTATACATAATATTAGTATGTATATTAATGTTAGTACACTTTTTCTTCGTAAAATTTATGTTTTCGCTGACAAGAATTTATTCCTTTATTCCTCAATTATTATTATCATAGTGAATATATAAAGCTCGAGTGTTTAAAGCTTCGAGACTAAATCTTAAATGCACAGTCGGAGACCAATGTTATACAAAGCTCAAGCTTTCGGAACTTTAAGATCGAAGCTTCGAGACAGTTCTCGAAGCTCTTAACTAACAGAACAACCAACCTTTAATACGTATCAAAATATTCTACGTATAAATCGTTGTAATTTAAATGAAAATATTTATAGGGTTATGTCTCTGTCTAAACAGAAGAATTTTGTCGTTAATTTTGACAAAAATGTCCGCATCTTTTAAGCAATTGTAAAAAAATAAAATCCGAATGAATAGATTTGGTTATTCTAGTGTCAAAGTTAATTTCGCAAATAATACACCACTATCATCGACATATGTAGTGTTACACATTTAAGTCTACGATACTATTTATAATCGTATATAATTTAAACATAATTTAAGCTTGAATCTCCGAGTTCAAGAATTTAGACGTTCAAGTATTTAGGGGACTTTAAATCTTTGAGGTACTTCAGTAACTGAAACTATGTTTACAAAAAAATGAACACCAGTTTGGACCATTATAATTATAATTGAATACGTGAATAGTTTAGTTTAATTTGGTGAAAAGGATTAATGAAGTGCAACAATAACATTTCCTTTTATTAACCGCAAATTTTTTAAGTTCTAAGTTCAAGGATTTCTTTTATCGAAAAAAAACTTTGAGGAATTTTTTACATTACATTTAATTGATATATATAAAATATATTAATATACTATAATATTAATTTTATAATAATTTTAATAATTAATAATTTTATAATGTATATAAAATATATTAAAATTTATTTTATATATATAAAATATGTTATATATATTTATATATAATAATTATAAAATTATATAATAATATAATATATAATATATATATTTATATATAAATTATATGTTATATATATTTATAACATAAAACATAGGCTTTATAGCCCACTAAAAACAGATCAACTTTTGTTCAGAATATTTTTCTTTTCAGACTATTAAAACTCCATGAAAATTCATGGCGATAGTTACAGCACACATACGTCATCTCAATTCCTCCGAAATTCAAAACATACATTTCACTACTTTTCATCTTTGCAGATCGATGAATTTTTGTTCATCTCGGCCATAGTAAGTTTCATTAAAAAAAAAAAAAAAATAAACGATAAAAGTGATCAGGTCTATGGACCTCAGTCATTATATTTACGGAGGTTGGTTGTATTCCCCTCTGCGTGAATCCCAACGACTGTTGCGCGGAAGCACACGATTGCAGTGACCTGGACAATTTATCACGGGATAAACGGTACTTGAATGGCCATGAGTACAGCATCAGGGAGACCCGAGGCTGAGACGACAATCCTTACCACTTAAATTACACGTGTACACATTACGGTGGATTTTCAAGTAAGTACATTAGCTTTCTTGGTAGTAATTGTTAGCGATAGAATCAAGTACACGTAATGTATGTAACTCGACAGTAAATTCAAATCAAAATCGACAGACAAAATTCACATCAATTCACAAGTTTTGGATATCCTGTCGGAAGATAGAGGACAGTTTGTTTTTTATATCGAGCGATACGGAAAATTCATAGCATTTTTTTAAATTGTTCATAGTTTCGAGAGAAGCAAATTCGAGGTAAGACAATACCTTTAGTTCTTCGCTTAGATGCTACAAGATATGAAAATACTTTCGCGAATACGAAACCAGAATTGTGACAATTAAGTAGAATTATAACAATTGTAGTTTAATTAATTATAGATAGGAGCTTTAGATGATTTAGATTCATATAGATCTTTACTATTTTCCTATTACAAAGGTTCCGCTCCTTTTCATTTTCCATACATACTACTTTTACATCCATTCTCCTTAAACATAATTGTTAATATTAAATAATGAATACAATAACTAATCTCCTAATACTAAATTTTTCAACTTACTCCTGGCAATAATCTAACTATGAAAATACTTAACTAAGTTACTTAACCCATAATTATTTTTCTCATTATAAAATAGAATGGAACAAACTAAGTAAACAAAAGCAAAACAAAAGAAAAAATCATATAAAACAACGTATGGCATATTAAAATGAAAATGCTCTTATATATATATATATATATATATATATATATATATATATATATATATATATATATAGTTCTTTAGTTTAATTAATTATAATTAAGTAGAATTATAACAATTTGAATATCGCCAATTTTTCGAAACTTTGGGAATTCAATGTACGTATTTTCATTTACTTTTACTACTGTGAAAAAATAGTGTTTAAGATACCTTCAACATCTGTAAGCGAAACGTCGATTTAAAAATTAAAGATAGCTTCTTATATTATATATTATTAATATTTTCAATTGAATTCGAATGAAGTCTTGTATCTCATATTTTAGTGAGTTCTTTTACAATTATGAAAAATATGTAAAACAGTTTGAATAATGGGAAACATATGAAGGAGACTCTATTGTACAGTATATACATACATACATAAAGACTTCGTCAAGTAATTTAAAATCTTTTCACATTTTTTTGAAAGCCTAGTATATAAAAAAAAAAAAAATGAACAACTCATTGTCAGCAATAATATACTTGTCCATGGAGAGTCATACCTCTTATTAGACACAAATGCAAGGACAATAAGCTTCTATTATGCTCGACGAATCGAAATGAAAGAAAAATCTAATCACGATACGCTGTCATAGTTTTGTTTCAGTTCACGTACGTAACCATAATGAGAATAATAAAACAGAATACTAATATTAAATTATCATCACTGAAATATGCGCAAGGTCTTTTGTTAACGATATATATCTAAAGAAAAACATCGAAAGTGATAAAATTTTTTCCAGTCATAAAAAACCGTTTAATTAACTCTCGTATTAAATCAATAGCTAGATATATATTTACTAGATACGTACATTAAATTTTTAAAGAGTTCGTTTTTAGAAAATTCATATTCCTTATTAGAGATTTCTTGTTAGATTATCTTGTTACGAGGAGTTAAAAAATATTAATTAGCCTGTTAATTAATTATTAAGAATATCAAGATTCGGCCCATATCTCAATTATTAAAATATCGATTAAAGAAAAATTGATAATTACACTGCAAGCAAGAATAAAAGCTAAAAATAATTCTTAGATTTTTGTTAATACGTTTTTATATAATTTATAAAATAATTCAATACAAATAATCGACTTGCTTTCTAAAAAAATTTCCTTTTGTATATTGATAGAGAATAATAATAAAATTAAATGAAATTAAACTTATGCAATATAAATTGATTTTTTAAATTATAGCTTTTAAGAAGTAATAATAACAGTAGTAATATTATCAATGTAAACCAATAAATAAATTGTAATAATAATTTAAACGAAATTTTATTATTACACAAATACTTTGTAAAATGTTAAATTATTGGCAAACAAACAACATATCATTTGAATTTATAATTAAACATTTAACAAATATTTCAATCGAGAAACAAAAATAATAATTTATTTTCGAATCTTATTGCTTTTAGTTCTGCCTTCCGATTCTTAAATCTGATTTCGACATACATGTCTTTTTCATTTTAGACAGAAGTCTAAAAGACCAATCTGATAAATATACCGGATTGATATATGTTTTATAATTTATATGTTTATAAATTATATAATATTTTATAATATATTTTTCATTCTAGACAGAAGTCTAAAAATCCAATCTAATATACACCAGATTCAACCATATATATTTTATAATTTATATGTTTATAAATTATAAAATATTTTATAATATATAATATTTTATAATATTTTATGATATATTTTTCATTCTACAGACAGAAGTCTAAAAAATCAATCTAATATATACCAGAGTCAAGCATATATATTTTAGAATTTACATGTTTATAAATTATAAAATATTTTATAATATTTTATAATATGTAATATATAATATATATAATATTTTATAATATTTTATAATATATTTTTCATTCTAGACAGAAGTCTAAAAAATTATACCGGATTGAAACATATATACATTTAATAAGCGAAACGAATGCGATTATTTCTAGAATTGTTCATGTTTGAAGAAAAAAATCATTTCTCAAAATTTCTCATTCAAGTATAAAAAAAAAAAAAAGAAAAATGATGTGTTCATAATCTATCTTATAATAAATGACAATGTACTGTAAAACAATCACTTCGTGCACGTTCAAATTAAAATGGGAATGATGAAAATATTCAAGAGTTCAAATTATACAACTGTACGATTCCTGGCAAACAATCTCAACGAGATCTCAGAGGTATCTCGAAATTGCTTTTCAATGGTGCATTTCTTTGCTTAAAGCAGACCGAAAGAAGGAGCTGCATTCACTCGAGATTCGCGAATACGCGAAACATGGCCCACGGACCTTTTCCTGGGCCGAAGGCTGATGAATCGGAACGACCACGTCAATGAAGGCACGCATTGCGCCGATTCTATAAAGATTTGAAAATAACAGAGAGACGAGTGCACTCGAAAATATCGTTGTACAACAGTCCATCTTGTAACGCTGAGTGCCACGTATCTCAAGGGACGATATTCAGATTTCAGTGTCCTTTGACGCTTTGAATTTAGGCCGGTCGATTACCCGATTCAATTTATTGCGCGTCGTTCTACAAATGAATTTAAATAAATTCATGAATAACAATGGCATGAATTTTCCTTGAAAGTAACCGGGTCATTCCTGCTGACTCCATTGCAGATAATACACCTCCAGAAAGTATTATTCGATCAATTGATACGAAATATCGTGGAAGCAATTAATTGGGATGACTGTTACGTAAGTCGATAGGATCGATACGATTAATACGATCGTTGGGGAAGAAATATACAGTCGTTTGAAACGTTGCTCCCTATTTGATTGTTTCGAACATAATTACGAGAAAGTATAAGAATTCGACAATTTTTTTTTTTTATTACTGCTCGACTTGCAGATGTTCTGAGAAACTTGATAATGCAAACATTCACGAAATACATATAATGTATATATAAAAATATATACAGTATTTTAAACGGAGTGGAGATGCGTATTAATTAGTACGTATAATGCAAACATTCACGAAATACATATAATGTATATAAAAATATATAAAGTATTTTAGACAGATTGAGAGATGCGTATTAATTGTTTAGTAAACGGAGAAAAATTTAGGTTTTATTTCTTCAGTTAGGTTCGTACACATTTACAATTAATATCTAATTAATATGTCTATATATGTTAAAATTTGATACGATAACAAAATTGGCAATTTTTATGAAACTATATATTTTGATATTTGAAATGTTTTGTAGTTCCAAGTTGCTTAATCTTTAAATGTTGAATAAGTATAGTTGGTGAATGGTTATCGATAGATTTTTACATATTTACAAATTTATATTACAAAGTAAAATATTTATTATAAAACAGCAAAGCAAAATACATATATAATACATATATAATATGTACATACACAATACATATATAATAGTAAAACAATTATTTATAAAATATATAATATTCATAAAAATGTAAAAAATATAAAAATTCGCAGTTTACTTGCAATGATAATTAATTTATTGATACAGACAATTTCTCGATTTCTTTTTGTCGGTAATTGACTGCAATTAATGTAATTAATTTACATACAAATTTCGATAATCTTTTCAATTTCATGTGCAATTATATATTCTATTTTGTATGATTCTGAAAGCTTATTTTTGAATTCAAAAATTAAATCGCAAATGTAATATATGGTAAATCATAGTATTCATGTCATAAATGTCAAAAAAATCAATATAATGTCAATACTTCTTATTATATTTAATAATAAATTATTAATTGTAAAAGCAAAGATAGAATAATTTGAAGAGCAGCTGTACGTACTTAAAAATTTTTATAAGAATTATATATTAATTCTACTAGAATGTACATAATATTGATGTGATTGACATAATTGAAAAAAATATAATATTCTAGAAAAAAAAAACTTCCTACATATTTTACATTTATGTACCGTTATAAATTATAAATTTATTTTCACACTTCATTATAAATTGTTAAATGTTGGATAAAATAAAAGTAGAAAATTTGAAAAGTGACATTTTTCTTTTTGCATGTGCAATAGTTACATAATATAATACAATATAATACAATATAGTATAATATAATATAATACAATACAATACAATACACTATAATATAATATAGTATAATATAGTATAATATAATATAATATAATATAATATAATATAGTATAGTATAATATAGTATAATATAATATAATATAATATAATATAATATAATATAATATAATATAATATAATATAATATAATATAATATAATATAATATTCCTTCACAGACCAAATTTATGTAACAATAGAGTAAGAAACACAATATTCCATATCAAGAACTTTGCTTCTCTCAGAAACAGAAACTGAACTGCAGCGAAAATTAAAATAGAAATAACAGCTTCCATTTTATTATACAATCCAACGAACTCGTTCTATGGGAACAGCAACATTATTTCAGCTTGGGAAAAGAAGTGAGATTAAATTCGTGTTTTAATTATTCAGCCGCGTTAAAGATTTTATGTGTGGCGCCAGTAGAATGAGTCATTCTTTGTCAGACGTACCAGCGTGCTGAAACGCGGTATAAAGTCTGTATCAGTCGCACGATGCAACGTTTGCGTCACGCAATGTTACACACATGTGTTACAACTTTATAGCTTTAATTTCAGAAGCTGGCAATGTGGCCCGAGCTAAGCGCGGAATTTACTATAATTACGTTCCTTTTTCAATTCCGAGTAAACACTTTCGCGCGCACAGAGAATTTAAAAAATCCCCTTCATCATTTGGATTTATCTTTTCATCGCGATGTCAACTTCATATTTTTCCAGCTGTAGTAAAATTATTAATTTCAGATTTACGAGAAAAATTAATATTTTTCACGTGAATATACCAAGCGTGCCAATGTTTTGATCTTCCTTCTATGAACTTTCTTACCTTGGGTGAAAAAACTGGAAAAAATCCACACATTTCCAAACTTTTTGAAATTGAAATCAGTTGCATATTATTGCTACATAAAAATGATTTTCAAAAACAACGCTTACGAATGAAAATTTTAAAAAATCAGAACAAAATAGAAATATCAGAATCTATCAGTATATCAGAAAAAAATGAATATGTGATACAATACTGATTTACCGTTTTAAAGAATTCAATAACAAAGACGATATGAGGAAGAAGAAACAAGGAATGCAGAATATTAATATTGCTTAATTTAAATAAATCACAAGATAAAACTTTTTAGCTTTCGAGAAAGTTTAAGAAAAATATTATTTAAAATTTGACATCATTGCCAATTTAAAAAAGATTCCATATCGAATAAAATTTAGCAATTATATAAAATAAAAGATTTAAACGCAAAAACTTGAATATATAGAAAATATTTTTATTACTTATTTTCTAATATACTATTCAATATATTAGAGATATACTATCTAATATAGAGATATATACTATCTAATATATTATTTATTTAAAATTTGATATCATTACAAATTTAAAAAATATCTAATAAATAAAATTTAGGAATTATATGAAATAAAAGATTCAAACGCAAAAAATTGAATATATATAGAAAATATTATTATTATATTATTTTCTAATATAGCAATATGTTTCGAAAAAATTCCAAAGCTTCATATTTCATGTAATTATATTATATATTTTAATGGTTTCTAGTTAAGATTTAACATGAATAAGACAATATAACAAAATAGCAAAATAGCAAAGCAACAAATTTAATTTCAATCACAGTCACTAGCACTATTTTTCACGAGTACTGTTGAAAAATGACAATTTATGGACATAAATTCATTCGTGGATTTTTCAGCGTTACTCAACACAGAATGGTAATAACTATTTTTCAGAAGTTTCCACACCGTCCTTGTCGTTTTTCTCTGGCACGCTTTTATGAATCTCTTAAGTAGACTGTTCTTTGATTGCCAAATAATCTCCTCATATTTCACCAGTTCTACAACCCCCCACGGGCAGAAGTACGACGAAGTATTAGGACTTGCTCCATAACTTCTTCCTCAGGGTACTTAGTAAGAATAATATCATCACTTTACCAAACGTGATTTTCACGTTTGCAAGTCTCTCTCACATTGAACGCGCGATAAATCAACCAATAATACGATCGCGACGAACAGTCATCGTAAGCTTCATTTTATGCTTATTTATACAACTTTCTCGAAAGAATTATGACAAGAAGAGTAATGCAAGTCGATTTAAGAGAGAAAGTAAAGAACATTTGCATATAATTAAATAACTGAAAACGTCGTACAGAAAGTCTGCGTTTATATGAACTCTAATTGAATGCACTTATTTCAACTTATTTGTGCTCTTGTTATCATTAACCACTTGTGCTGGCAACCGATTGCGGACCACAATGAGTGACCGAACCTTATACAATAATTCGTCGCTTACTCTTTGAACTCGTCGATATAATATCACTAGATAGAAATTATTAAGGAGTAATAAATTTATTACTTTATATTGGATTATTTTTAAATATTAATTTTTTACTATTTTGGACTATTATTTTTTAATAATATTATTATTAATTATTTATTTACTAATAATATTTCTAATAATATTAATATTTATTAATTATTTATTTAACATTATTTTTTACTAATATTATTAATTAATTATTTACTTAATATTATTTTTAATAATATTAATATTTATTAATTATTTATTTAATATTAGTTTTTAATATTTACTTTATTTAGGTTATATTTAAATTTAAATATATTAAACTAACGTAATTAATTATTTATTTAATATTACTTTTAATAATATTATTATTTATTAATTATTTATTTAATATTATTTTTAATAATATTATTATTTATTAATTATTTATTTAATATTATTTTTTAATAATATTATTATTAATTTTTAATATTTACTTTATTTAAGTTATATTTAAATATATTAAACTAACGTAGTCGACGAGAATTGCGATTTACAGCCGTTCTAATATGCAACTTTCGTGTACATTAAAACCATGTCACGGCACGTCGATTATCGCGCCTTTCCCGCGCTCCACTTTCCACGTGCTCCCTTTTTCTCTGATACAAATGCCGAAGGCTATCGCGGGTAGGGAACTTCGCCACACGGAAACTCGTTGCGGATGGTACACAGTTCCAGACCGATCGGAAGTTCCGCTGCTGGCCACACGGCCACCACGTGTGAGGGAATTCGATGTGTTAATTTACCAGCTTGTTTCAGTTTTCGCGAAGAATACTCTCGCATCTAGACTGAATATCGATCTTCCGTGACTCCCCGATTCGCCGCCGTATCGTCAATCGTTTCGTGCGCTCTGCACCACCAGATTTTCGTTTTGTAAAATATTATACTACTGAAAAACTAATAATAAAAACAGGTGTTTACGCTCGTTTGAGTTCTTTTAATATTCACTATCACTTTTCACAGTTAAAGTATTATTAATCATTAATGTGCAAACTAAATAAATACTATAAATTTTCTTTTTACAACGACTCGTGAAATTATTCATACAGTTGTGATATGTTTTACGAATATAAAAATTTAAAAATTTCGTTAATCACGCCCAACTTTATTGTGATAAACCATTGATAAAATTTTCAACGATTCTGAAAATATAGAAGTTATAAAACATTTAGTACGAACATGTGCATTACTTTACAAGGATCGAAAAAGCCACGCAGAGATCAATAGCCACCATCCATTACGATTATATATAGTATATTATATTATATTATATTATATTATGGTATATTATATCAATCCTTTGAATATTTGGATACTGTACAGATAAGCATATAATCAATAACAAAATAATTGGTTTGAAGTTTAAAACGAATATCGTATTACGATAATATCGGAATAAATATACGCCACGTTTGTTTCGTATTCAATAAATAATTCAAAGAATGTTTAATTCTGTTTTCATTGTTTCAATTATCTGCGTAATTAAATGTTGTAACATATGCACACAATTTTCACTGTGTAACGTGATGAAGGAGAAAACTCAATATTCGCAAAAAAGAGCATGCAAAATCATTTCCTTTTTTTAAACTTTGTTATTATTTTACTATAAGTGAAATAATTCATTATCACTTTGCATTACTTGAAAATGAAATTTCACCAATATCATTAATATAAATCATACAAATGAAAGACATTCTCAATTTTCGAATATCGAAACGCTATTTTGGCAGACAGATCGTTATTTCGAATAACATTCAGATAGAGATGAATTACAATAAACTGCAGCTAAATCGATAACGCATCACCGTCGACGAGAAGGAACTCGTTGTGCAAAATTGTGATCGTGCCTAAGCTTTCCGAGGGAAATTTGAATTTAAATTTAAAAGCAAGCCCCGAAGAAAGTTTATTAAAAATGAAGACGAACGGCTGTCGGCTAGTTATCTTTTCTGTTCCGCTCTCGTTTCATTAAGAAGAAAATAGTTTACGACAGGAACTATGCACAGTACATCTCTTAACAAAGTCTGTTGTGAACCGTTCTCGTAGATAGTACAGAGGATATCGTTCATCTTTTCAGTTAATTTCTGATAAGAGGCATACGAAAAATATCATGAATAGATTGTTTTGCAACAGTACAATATTAGTAAATAAAAAAATATTTTCGCGTTTCTTATAAAACGTGTTGAATCGTCGATAAATTTGTGTTCTTTTACTGTTTACCTCAAGTTTAATTAGATAAGTTTAATTAGAAGTCTTGTGCAAGTTTAATTAGAATTTAATTGGATAATGATTGAGTAATCTATAAATTAAATCATTGTTAATACATATATAAAATAATATAAATATATTGAAATATTAAAAATTAAAATAGTTATGAATTATAAATAATGTATAATTACATAAATTTGATACATTAAAAATTTGATAAACACACAGATATTTTTGAATGTGGAAAATTAGACTGTTGCATCCCGTATATATTTTTTCCTAAAGTACATTTTGTTGTAATATCATTCATCGGACATATATAAATATATAAAATATATCTAATAAATTTATACTTTATTTAAAAGAAATAGTTAAAAATTTGTTTGAAAATATATATCTAGTGAATATATCTAGTAAAATATACATATATCTAGACTAAAATATATATCTACTGAATATATCTAGTCAATTTCCTTTATTTAAAAGTAATAGTTAAAAATTTGTTTATACTCAAACATAACATTTTCCTACATAGCTGTATCTTAGAGATCATTGAGAAAATATTCCACAATTGTTTGTCTATTAAACATACTAATACTTCATTACAAGTATATTAATTTTCCTGAGACTAAGTTTATCATATTAGTGTTAGTAGTAAAAACAGTAAAATAAAATATAGAACATTAATCCTTTCCAATATCCAATCCACGATTTTTGTCTCAGTTTAATAGTGAACATTTTTTGAACATTTGAATATTTCGGTCTTTCTTCTTATTAATGCCTTATTTTTACAAAATATTTCTATCTATAATAACATAATATATACATAATTTCTATCTATAACATGATATTTATATCTATAACAAAATATTTCTATCTATAACATTTTTTGGACATTTGAATATTTCGGTCTTTCTTCTTATTAATGCCCTATTTTTACAAAATATTTCTATCTATAATAACATAATATATACATAATTTCTATCTATAACATGATATTTATATCTATAACAAAATATTTCTATCTATAACATTTTTTGGACATTTGAATATTTCATTCTTTCGTATTAACCCCTTATTTTTACAAAATATTTCTATCTATTGAGATTTTTACACATTCTGTTTCTACGACAATGTTTTGTAATTCTAAATGATACATAGAAAAATTCTAAGATATTGAAAAGATTAAGTCTAGTTTAATTCCCCATCACTTAGTACGGAAAGTTTGGAAAATTTCCAGTTAGTTAAATGTAGAATATTTGTGTCAATTCTTCTTTCTGATTTATCATAAATTTTACTAATAAATATAGTAGAATATTACGTTATATTATAATAATATTAGAATTAATCTTTAAAATTAGATTAGTATTTTTCCATAAAAATAGTGGTCTCTTCCGAAATACATAAATGTTATATATATATACATAAACTAATTAATATATATATTATAATTAATATATATTTATTAATATATATATTTACATATAAAGATTGTTCCAATAGGATGTTTTTAAATCGTATTTCCCACATAGCAACATATACTTAATTCTTTCAACTGATATCTGTTTTTTGTAAGCTGACAGACGTAATTTTAATCGTGGAGTCATATTTGTAAAACTTATTATAATCAATAATGAAACATTCAGTTTCAATAAATAATATTAAAATAATTAATATAATATTAATATTATATTAATATTAAAATAATAAATAATTAATATCATTACAAAGTGATCTATTTACGAGACAGAATGTTAGTAGGTAATAAAAATTGATTTCTCATCGAAACAATTGCTTTTAGGAGCACTACGTTGATATTAGATATAATCTATAGATTGATTTCAGGTATAACCTAGTAGGTATAATCTATCAAATTAAATTAAATGTTAAAATAAAGACATTTCATATTTAAATGTATCTTATTTATAAGAAATATTCGACAATTCCTGTTACGAAACCCTCTGTGATCCAAAACTGGTTTCTAACAAATTCGAACGTTCATATAAATCTTTCTTTTCACTCGACAACTAACATTTATATTTACAAATATTTATTCAACCTCTTTGATGCCATCACGATCGTTTATAAAACGTCTCCAAAAGGGGGCCCAAAGTTAGCAGTTTCGCCGGAGAATTCTTTTTATTTAACAGTCAACGTGAAACAGAGAACAACGTGACTTCGCAGGTCTACACGGGGCTGATCCAATATTTCCTCAACGAAATAATCGTATTTCCGTGCGATCCCGGCGACAGGGACGACAGCGTTGAAATAATCCGGCGCTAAACTCTGCGAAAGGATTTTTGATCAATGGACAGACGGGCCCCCGCACAGGTTTGAAATTGCAAATTTTTCTCGCTCGCCGTCGTTAGGTGGATATAAAGAGTCGGTCTCCATAACGGGATTTGAGGCAGGCCGGGCCGGGCGCAATTCGAGGCTTGAATTTAACGACGAGGCAGTCGACCGTATAATTAACAAAGAATTTAGTTCAAAGAGGAAAATGTAGAACGACGAGGACCGGTGAAGAGTCGGGCACGAACTACTCGTACATTTCCCCCTTGCTCTCTCCTTTTATTCTTCGTCGACCCTGCGCCCGGACACGTGTACTCTCGCCGTAGAAAAAAAGAAACCTCCCACCCTCCTCCAACTCGCGTTCTCACTCTTTCCATTCGCACCCTCTTTTAATTAATATCCGCGGGTACACGCGAACATTCACGGGCTAATGATACCAATAGATTTTAGATGAGCTCGCCAGACGGAGTTTCGAGCCGTTCGTGAAAGTGTGAAACGAGTTTACTTTTCAAAGTAACGCTTTCACACGTGTCGACCGTGTTTTCTGTCACGCGGACGTTCGATTAATCTTATGGGTGGGTGGGGAGGGAGCTGGTAATTTTTGTTAATTCGTTAATACTTCAACGACGGATACATTTTGTGAAATGTCCGCGGAAAAGAAACGACGAGATTGAAATTGAGAACTGATTGATTCAAGTTTAGATGAATAAGTATGGGGTGGCTACTGAAAAACTGAAAGGTTGGAAGAGGCTATATTTGGGAGGGATGTTGTTTTTCACACATACTGAAAAAAATTAATAAAAAATTTTAAAAAACATGTATTCGTAAAAGTTATTTTACACAGAGTCCTTCAACGATCACCCTATACAAACACATGTTCTTTTAATTTTTTATTATTTTATTTGGAAATATAATTAATAAACTTTTTCAGTATTATGTATTTTTTTAATCTCCAAGGGATACTCTGTAACCTACAAAAAAAGGACATAAAAAAAATTAAAAATGAACAAGTTATGACTTTTTCAAACCCTTCAGCTTTTCAGTGGCCATCCTATATAATATTACAGATATAATACAGATTAATATAGCCATGTAATAATAGAATCACACAGTCCTTCAGTGATCACCCTGTACAAACACATGTTTCTTTAATTTTTTATTATTTTATTTCGAAATATAATTAATAAACTTTTTCAGTATTATGTATTTTTTTTAATCTCCAAGGGATACTCTGTAACTTACAAAAAAAAGGACATAAAAAAGATTAAAAATGAACAAGTTATGATTTTTTTCAAACCCTTCAGCTTTTCAGTGGCCATCCTATATAATATTACAGATATAATACAGATCAATATATTATATATTAATAATAAATATTAATATATTAATAATATAGCAATAATAGAATGCAAGTACGAGTTAATTTAGTTTTAACAGTTTATCAACGTAAATATGCACGCTCATATACAAGATGTCTTAAAACATTGAAATCGTTTATAGATATTATCAATATTATCAAACGTTAATTCCACTGTCAATTTTCGTATTTATTTGTAATAAATTCATCAACCGATCCACTTACTATTTCTGATAAATAGAAATACATATTTGAATCATTCTAAAATTTGATAATAAACAGAATAGGCATATTTAAAGTCGTTCTGCATTTAATTATTATATTTATTTATTCCATTATATTTATATTTGGTAACTGTAAATATCAAGATTGAATTTAAAAAAATTGATTTGAATTGTATTTTATATTGCAATAATTTAGAAGTGTCCAAATGCTTATGCACATATTATTAGTAAATATTAAATCTTTTATACTTAACTATTTTTATACTAAACTACATTTTATACATTTATAAGAAAGCACAAGATTGCACAGAATGCATATAAAATAGCAAAAATATAAATCCCTGTAACAAGTAGTACATAAAACAATTTTCTGATTTCAAAACGAACTTTTCATCAAAATCTGCAGTCTATTTATAATATCTGTCAATGAAGAGTTAATAATGGAAGATAAAGAACAAAATCGAAATGTGTATGATGCGCTTGCAAGTTGGCCACGAAATTATTTTACTTACTTGTTAATTGAGGAAAATGAGTCTGTTAACGCTATAAATTATCAGAGTGATCAAGATTCTCAATCTTCCCTAAAAGTATTACAGATTTTTATAGATTTGAATAACTTTTCGTATAAATATACAAATAAAAACTAGTTAATCGAGCTACAAATTTAATTGCATTCTTTGAACAGAAATTCTATCCTATTTGACATAAACTTTGTACTTTTCTTTCTTTACTTTTCTTTAAAAAATATTCAAATACGTACGCACACTAACATACTTGGCTCAAAAATTTTAAATATGTTGGACTTTTAAAAGAAATAACTTTCTTAAATAAATATAAACATAAATTAATAATTAATAATATATTAAGATAATATTTTCAAGTATAGTATTTACATTAACTAATTACAATTATAATATTTACATTTCTCGAAAAATTGTGCGAAAAAAATCGATTTCGTCGATGAAAACAATGCACCGTCGTATAATTTCATCCGACACTGTAACCGTTGTATCTTCGTCGCTAACAATCCGTGAATAATGGGCAACAGAAGGGAACCGAAACAAGCCGAAACATAGAGAAAACAAACAAAATCGAATTGCCGAAACCAGTGACAAAATGTCACGCTTCGTAGCGAGGTAATTCCAGGCGCACTTTGCGTTCCCAATAAAATTTTGCAAACTCGTTTTCTACTCTTTCGTGTTTCCATTCATACGGACGACACGATCCGCCGCGCGCGAAACGGCGGACATCGACAGGCGTTGAAAAAAAAGAAGAAAAAAAAATGTAAAATTGGAATTTTATTCATGAAGTCCGACGCGCAGAACCGCGAATCCTCGTCTGAATTTGTTACAACGGCGAGTTACATTTCGCAAAAAGTTACGATTTCGAAAACTTTTGAAACTACGTTAATTGAAAAATGAACAAGGTTCAGGCTACCGCGCAACTTTCAGCTTGTAACTTACATGTGACCAGAATGTTCTGGACTCAGGTGCCGTCGCTTCGACAAGCAGTTTTTCAAAATAGCTCGTCGCGTTCGACCGTCGTAACAACAACCTGGAACAACCGGCGATGGTTTTTCTATGGTGTTACTTTCGCAACGTCTCTAACGTAACTTTCAGCGTGATGCGTGCGCCGGAGTATGAATTTTTCAACTAACCGCAATTGAAGATTACGTTGCCACGGAAACTTTGATGCAATACACTTGGCGCGTGTGAGGTTCGTAGAAAAAAGTATTAAAATTTTTTGTAGAAACACACCATCGCGAATAAATAATTGAACATCAGGCGCAATTAAATTAAAATGACATATTATGTTTCTACAATTGCGATTGACGATTCTTTTGCTGTTAATTTTCTGTATTTCGTCGTGAACGAGATCAAATGCTCTGATTTGATTCACCTTTGGCGCTGGAATGACGTGCAACGCACGTTGAGAATATTTTGCAATGTTTTTTCAGTTTTTAGTTTATTAGTTCATTTAGTTTTCTCATTTAGTTAAGTATATTTAAATACAATTTAAGTATTTTAAGTATATTTAAATATAACTTGAGAATTTTAAGTATAATTTAAGTATTTTAAGTATATTTAAATACAACTTAAATATTTCAGGTATATTTAAATATAACTTGAGTATTTTAAGTATATTTAAATACAACTTAAGCATTTCAAGTATATTTAAATATAACTTGAGTATTTTAAGTATATTTAAATACAATTTAAGTATTTTAGGTAGATTTAAAAATAATTTAAGTATTTTAAGTATATTTAAATATAATTTAAGTATTTCGAGTGTATTTAAATACAATTTAAGTATTTTAAGTGTATTTAAATATAATTTAAGCATTTTAAGTATATTTAAATATTAAAATATAATTTTAAGTATATTTAAATATAGTTTTAAGTGTATCTAAATATAGTTTTAAGTATATTTAAATATTAAGGCAAAATAAAATAATATTAAAATTAATTTGTTACTTCTTAAGAATTTCTATCCATAATGATGTCATACCGACGAGTTCAAAAAGAACGCATTTCGTGTGTTTCTGCATCTCACGAGCTACTTTGACAACTTGAGCGCCCCTCATTTCAACTTCTCCCTCTGGCCAAAATTTGACCAACTACTCCAATCAAGTAGAATTCGTAATTCCGTCAACTCGAACGAAATTCCCTCAAAACTTCCGCGGCTATTAACGACCCTACCAACTCTCCGTTAACCATCTTTGTAGTTAAATAATTTCAATCAGCAACTTGTCACTCTCGGATACAACTCCGTGCCTTTAGTTGTCGCGCGCGCGCGTCTCTCCTATTTCCGTTTTCCGTCGAACACGTTCGTCAAATCGGCCCGCTAATTTGTTTTCCTCGTGAGAACGCGTAATACGGGGGCGGGAGGTGCGGTCGTGCGATTAAATTGCATCCACGCAAACAGAAATACACGGGTAACCGTATGTTTCGCCATTCCGTTGATACGCGGGACACGTATCGCCGATGGAAAATCTCCTTTCCCGAATCGGCCAGTAAATGGCGCGTAGTATTGATCACCGCTGCTAAAAATGTCGCTGGAAATTAATTGCCTCGCCGCGACGCTACACCGCAATAATTACGGCAATCGTTCTTATTTTTCAGATCGACCAGCTAGTTTCTTTCTTCAATTTCTTTCGTGCCTCTGTACAAACGCATGTTTCTTTTCTTTATTTTTTTTATTACTTTGGAAATGCAATTAATTAACTAAAAATGTCGCTGGGAATTAACCACTCGCGCTGACAACTGATTGCGGACCATAACGAGTGACCGAACCGCATACAATAATTTATCTTTCTTTTCGAACTCGTCGATATATCACAAGATAGAAATTATTAACAAGTAATAAATTTCAGCCAGTTTCTTTTCAATTTCTTTCGTGGCCCTATACAAACACATTTCTTTCTTTTAATTTTTTATTATTTTACTTTGGAATGATAATTAATTAACTATAAAAATATCGCTGGAAATTAATTGTCCGCCACTGCACCACAACAATTACGACAATCATTCTTATTTTTCGAATCGACCAGTCAGACTTCCTTTCAATTTCTTTCGTGACATGGTTTCTGTGGTATTAAAGAGCGATTACGGACGAAATGGCCAAATTCTTAATTGAAAGTTTTAACGTTTACAACTGCCTTCGATATAGTGTCGATCGATAGATTGTGGAAATTCGATCTTCGTGAGCTGTAGAAAGAGAAACGATTTGATATATTTGCCATTACTATACTTCACATGTTTTATATATTACTGTTACGTCTGCTGATTCTAGATTATTATTATTTATCAGATGATATATCATAAATATGTAGCAGTATCATTAACACATTTTATATTGATCATTCTACTGGCAGAATGTAAGATTTATTTTCATTTCAATACCCCTTTAACGTCTTACGTTGAAATGACATGCCACGCACGTCGAGAATTTTTTGTCCCAAAATTGCAATATTCTCTCAATTTTAAGTACCCAGGCAAAACAAATAATTTATTACATTTCAATAACTTCTATCCAGTGATATACCGACAAGTTATATAATTTGAAAAATAAGTTTCAAGTGACATTTTTATTTATGTATGTCATTTTCATTGCTTTGATCTTGCAATATAAACTTTATAAATACCCCCACCTATTTTGAAACATAATAGTTAAATAGATATGCGTATTATCTAATTCGTATAATCTGTTTTTTAGTTTATTAGAACACAATTTGAAATCAATGCATGAAAATTATATCTGTGGATACTTATAATACTTAATATATTTATATATTATTAATTAATATATTATTATTTAATATATTTATATATTATTAATTAATATATTATTGTTTAATATATTTATATATTATTATTTAATATATTTATATATTATTAATTAATATATTATTATTTAATATATTTATATATTATTAATTAATATATTATTATTTAACATATTTATATATTATTAATTAATATATTATTATTTAATATATTTATACATTATTAATTAATATATTATTGTTTAATATATTTATATATTATTAATTAATATATTATTATTTAATATATTAATATAGTTAATATATTTACATTAAATATTAACCTCTTGCGCTGGAATGACATGCCACGCACGTCGAGAATTTTTTGTCCCAAAATTGCAATACTCTCTCAGTTTTAAGTATATTTAAGTATATCCCAGGCAAAACAAATAATAAATTTATTACTTCTTAATAATTTCTATCCAGTGATATCATACCGGCAAGTTAAAAAAAAAAGCAACGAATTATTGTATACGATTTGGTCACTCGTTACAGTCCGCAATCAGTTGCCAGCGCAAGTGGTTAACCATATTTTTTGAGTTTCATACATAACTGAAGATTGAAAAAAATTTATGTTATTTAAAGTTAGTAATTACGTTACACAAACCACGAAGTTATTCAAATTTCAAATTCGATATACGCATGTTATACGTAGGTCGCGAATTTCTGTTCATTTATGAAAAATTAAGAAACAAAAAAATACGGAATGCATATTATGCATAAAAATATCTGAATTATTATATACGTTGTTTTTATTGCAATGTACACGATCCTACAATCTTAATATTCAATCAGTTTTCCATCGACTTTAATCCAAAGTCTTATCTGTACAATTCTTGATTCGTTATTAGCACAATTTTTTCGTACAACTCGATGAAGATGGATTTTAATAATAAACTTGCCGAATGATCGAAATTTCGAGATTCTTCATTACGATACATTGACTTTTGTATTAAAAATATGATTAGAGACAAATTATTGTAAATTCAACAATGCAGATGCTATTATGCAACAAAGAATATACTGTAGACATTTTCTCTAATTCGGTCTACTAATGGGTCTAGTATTCGAACTGCAAACAGCTTCCAATAACAACATTTAGTTCTATTGAATAGTACAGCCCTAGGCGATTAACACATTTGAATGTTATGGCAATGTAAAGAAATAATACACAACAGATCGAAATAAAATTTAAAGTAATCACTTAACACTAGAACTATCGACGATTAAATCGTAAAATTTCCATCAGAGATATTAAAATAAAAGAAACAGAAAATCTTTACAACACTTATAAAAATTTGTGTATTTCACAAAGAATCATTCAAAAATATAGTTTCATATCTATGAAATAACAAAAATATTGAAATGGTCATTTTGACCATTTTGGTAGTTCTAATGTTACTGATTTAAAAATTACTGACCGATGATTACAAATTGCAAAAGTCAAGATTTCTGATTTATTTTAACAATGACTGATCGATTAATGCATAAAACAAATTACTATGATTTTGCTAGTATATAATTTCTTTTCATAAAGGTCTCGTCGAGAAACCACATCTGCCAAATTCTGCGAAATTTTGAAGTAGAATATTATATAAATTTTAAAATTATTAATTTACAAAATAACTTTAATTATTAAATTTATTAATATAATTATTATAATTTTAATTACAAAAATCTTTTTATTAAATGATATTTAATTAATATAAATTAATTTTATTTATTAAAATATAAATATTAATAAATTATAAATACATTTTTAACAATTATATAAAAATTTAAAAAATTAATAAGGTATATTTTTTATAATCAATTATATAAAAAATAGAATAAAAATTTAATTTATTACTTATCAATATAAGAACTTTTTAAATAATATATAAAATAAATAAATTAAATTGTGCTTGATTTAAAAAAATTAATTAATAATATTATTAAAATAATTGACAAATTAATAAAATTTTAATTTAAAAGTGAGTAAATATCGTCGATTCTGTTTTCATAAATTATATTTCGATGCACTGTTTTATACAAACGCTTTTCTCTGTACATTTCAACGCGTCGCCTAACATCCTCTTTAAATGCCCATCGAACGATACACGGTGGTAAACCCTAAGCAAACGCGACAGAAGGTGACGATGTGGTTTCACCAAATCGAATTTCAACGCGGCGTTCATTGACCGCAATTTAACCCCCCCCCCTTCTCCCCCTCTTCCCCCGAGAAGAAGCCTCGGCGAATTAATCATGCGTAGCAGTATCGACGAGGCGACGAGACGGATCGAAGACGTTGATGCAAAACGTTGAAAGTGCAGTAGTGCCCTCGTAAGTGTCTCACAGTCGGGCACTTAAGAGGAGTGTATTCTGTTTCGAAAGAAAGAGTGGATCAACTGTTATACCGATACCATTTAACATTTTTCTTTATTTTTTAAATTGAATACATCAAAATTATTTTAAACTTAATGCACGCGTACTTTCAAACTAAATAAAACAATAAATTATAATAAAGCAACAATTATCGAATTAATAACTATTGTAATTAATCTAAATTTCTTGAAAATTTATTGAAATTCCTATAAAAGTAGTTGTTAACGTTGAAATGAAAAGTTCTGAAAAGAAAAAATATTTTTTTTACTTTTTGTTAACGACAGTCACGACAAGATTGTATGGATTTAGTATAAAAGAAACATGAACCACTATAACTGTTGCGAATGTATTCAATATTTGAAGTAAAATCCTCAATCGAGAAAAAGTCTCGACGAATTCTGTCTTTTTCATCGGAAATTGCTACGTGCGATGCAGCATGTGAAAAACAATTTCTGATGAAGTTGCAGAGTGGATCAATGAATATGGAGAAGCAGAAAGAATTAGAGAAGATGCTACGGAAGAATCCAGTAGAAGAATTCAGGAGAAATTGACAGGTTGTTGCATTATCTACAAAAACCTATTGCAACCGAACCAGAAATTACAAATCATGCGAAACCTACAATAGATTATTATAATTCAAAATAATTTTTATTGACACTTATTATTTTTTTTGTAATATTTCTACCATTATTTATTCTTATTATTTAATAAGTGTAATATAAGTACAATATATATATAAATAAAAATATAATATATAATAATAATATAAGTATGATATATATAATATATAATAATAATAATATAAGTATATAATATATTAATAAGTACAATTATAAGTATAATTATTCATGTATATATGTTAAATATATGAAAACATTCAACTACTTGTAGCACTTATGAAAATGAAGCAATCACTTAAGCAAGTTTATTTAAAATAAAATTTACCTATTTTGATCCGAAACAATCAAAATGTCGAAATATCGGTGTTAAATATCGCGAACCTTCTGTCAGATGATACCAATCACCGCGAAAGAAAGAAAAATCTTCATAACTAATGGGACACAAAGAAATTTGTCTTAGAAACTCGTGTGCCTCCGTACTTAGATCGTCATCGATTAACCTCTTGCGCTGGCAACTGGTTCGCGGACCATAACGAGTGACCGAACCGTATACAATAATTTGTCGCTTTCTTCTTCTCGTCCGTATGACATCACTGGATATAAATTGTTAAGAAATAATAAACTTGTCATTTGTTTTGCCTGGGTTACATTTAAATATACTTGAAACTGAGAAAATGTTGCAATTTGAGACAAAAAGTTCTCGACGTGCAAGAAGTTAAGCTCGAGCTTTCTGCATGGTCAATAAGACTAAACTCAATCAGGGAAATTGTTACACAGCATTTAATGGATCGTTCGATGCGCGAGAAAAAGAACACCGACGACTGCAAAATTTTACGAAATCACATCTTTTATAAATCATGAGCGAAGCGTTCGCTCACTCAATGGAAAATTATTTTAAACTGTACAAAATCAAACTGGTAATTCAGATGGTCTTAGGTTAAAACGTGAAGACCTGAGCTTTTTTTTCTTTCGGTTACAGCAGCTGTAAAAGCAAAGATGCTTCTATTGTCGGAAATTGTAAATTTAAAACAGTTCCAAATTCTTTCTTCATAATTCTGAAGATCGAAGATCCTCTTGACATTCTTTGACTCCTTGAAACTTGCTGCACGAGTTTCTCTTCGCCACTTTAATGAACCTTTGGACATTGGAGTAAAATAACAAAAAATTCAAGAAACAACATTAACTCTAACGTTCAAAGTTCAAAAATCAGACAGCAAGTTTTTAAGAGATTGGAGAAAGGAAACTTCAATCTTCAAGATCATGGCAGATTTGAAAACCTCCATTACGAGCAAATAAGTAGTAAAAACAGAAAGATTATTCATAGCAAAGAAGGTCGACAGTATTTTCCGGTCAACCTAATACAAGCGAAATGCATCAGGTTTCAAATAAAATCTTCGATGCTCGGGAGCAGAAAGCAAAGAATATGGAACATAGATGGGAGAGATACCTACGTATTATGTAAAGAAGGCACGAGTATATCCATAGATTCGGGATGCTTACTAGAATTCAACTAGAGACTGGCGAGAAGATTGAAAAGAAATATTTAAATATGACGGACAAAATTATTGTCCTTCAGAAACATTTACTGAAAATTCCTGAACTGAATGTAATTTCGAGTCTTAATAATAAACACAAGTTTTTTTTTTTAATTTATGATTAACGTTACATCTACCTTCTGGTCATTAGCGACGGCTAGGTACTGTTTCCTTCTTTTCAAGACGATTCATATCTTATGGTAGATGTTAGTTTCCTTTAGATAATTCAAGACATTTTCTATGTGTTTCTGCGACGTCAGGGCTGCCGGTGAAGTTATTTTGTATTCTTGCCTTTGAGCGTGGTATTTGCTGCATTCAAATAGAAGATGATTGGCTGATAAAATTCGGTTGCATTGGATACACATTGGGGATTCTGTTTTTTTTAAAACAGATACTCATGTGTGAGTTTGCAGTGTCCTGTTCTAAGCCTTGTCATGACTATTCTGTCTTTTCTTTTCATGTTGTTAATA
>NW_025110779.1:8274-31319 GCF_011392965.1 Frieseomelitta varia | reverse complement strand
GGAATGAAACCCAGGCGATGATTATGTCTTTGTTATTGTTGATGAGGTACGTAAAAATATGTTGAATGTTTCATGTTTTGTTTTACTACTTATGTTTTCTATTGCTCTAATTATGCTCATGGAGTCTGTAAAAATGATGGACGATTGAGTATTGTTGTTTTGTGTATGGCGAAAAGCTTCGAGAATTGCACGAGCTTCTGCTGTGAAGATAGATGCGGCTTTTGGAAGATGAAATTTTTTACGCATGTTTCCACAGATGATGACAAATCCAACTCCCTGGTCAGTTTTGCATGCATTGGTGAATACTTTTTGGTGGTTTACATATTTACTGCATAGTTGTTAGAAGTTATTTCTATGTTCTATATTACTTATTTGATCTTTGGGATATTTTGTGAGGTCAACATTAGTTTCAGAGATTTCTAAAATCCACGGAGCTGTTTTCTAATAAACACAAGTTATTATCAACCATTCATGCTGATTGTCACTTTTTGTTGAAATTTTCATTTACGAGCTACAATACTATTAATTAATCACAAATATAAAGTGCCATTTAAAAAAAAACGAAAGTGACCTTGACAATTATCGAAAAAAAAACTTTTTGAAATGTTTTTTTTGTTGCATTGTATAGCCAATCGAAAACTGATCAATCTTTGCTGAAAACCTTTTTTCTGTCAGATTATCGCAAGCACTTACTAAGAAAATATCGAAAATATATATTTACGATATTTCAGAAGAAAACTGTGCGGAAGAAGAGGGTCAAGATTTTTGCAATTTAGGTGTCTTTTGCTCTTAAAAGAAAAAAAAAAAAAAAAAACATACGGCAACTCTTTTACTGAACTATCCTTATACTTAGTAATATAAAAAAATGGTGAAAAGTTACGTGCGACACTCTGTGTAAGTGACGCAATGAGGATTTTGCCAGCTTCTCGAGATCTGCTTGTATCCGTTTGTATTTTTCACGGCGCGAAAAATAATTTCGCGTCAGACGTGTTGAACAAATGTCGCCACATTTTCGCCGCTGCGAAGTGACTTGCCGCGCCACTTTCGAAACAAACGGCTCGAGTACACAGACGATCAAGACGACAAGACGCTGACGCGCGCTTTGTTCGTGGCGAAGACGCAGTATGGCAAGCAGATTCCCGGAAACCGTCGAAATTATTCGCGAGGTGGAAACCGCGAGCAACGTTTCAGAACAAAGATCAACGGGTCTAAACCGCGAGATAGTGAAAACGCCGGCCTGGTAACGTCTCGCGGTAAATATTAATTCTCGAGCACGCGAATAAGCCATTCACCCACGACCTTGAGTGCATACTGAGAGCGTTCTTCGCGCCGAAACGCGGCTCTTTCCAAGGGATGCTTCGCATCCCCTTCCTTCTTCTCGCCAGAATCTCTTTCGTTATTCTCATAATACGCGAGAAACGCCGGCGCCAAGATTTAACGCCTCGTGCATTCAACATTTACGTTCGGAAGATGGGGGGGTGGCATGCAAAGAACCACGCTGTTAGCAGTTCGGGTTATTGTGCTATCAATATTTGATGTTCGTCGCGTTCTACGATTAAAATGGATGCACGGCGATGGTTATTCTTAATCCTCATCCGTTCCGGTGTGTTCGACGGATGGAGATTAAGTTCCCTCGTTCTTGGAGCACGTAGGCCGTCGACGGGAGATTTACGGGGCATTAGAAGATTCAAATTCTCTCGAGGAACGGATATTGTGGTTGTTGGCGTGAATTGGTGTTTTTTTATGAAAATGTCAGGGATCGAGAAAGTGAAGAGATGAAAGCGCGAGGATAGGGAAAACCCGTGGATCGTAGAGACGTATCACAAATTCCGATGAGAACATAAATAAAATATATAATATTAAAAAAAAATATGTAAAATAGTATAAAAGATAAATAAAAATGAAGTCTGAGAATAGAATGGGACTTGTGACAATATAAGAAGTAAAAATTTTGTTGTCGGAGGAGCAGACATTTTATTTGTTAAAAAATATTATTTATTAATAAAATTTATTATTATAATTAACAGCAAAAATTTGTAGAGAATTTTTACTGACACTGAATACTAATCAATGAATATTACTCGAATACAAAAGTGGATTTTGAATTAAATATTCTGAAATGCCTTGTTTCCACAGTGATTCGTCTCACGTTTAATACTTGTGTCAGATATAAATTTTACATTATATTATATTATAATTACAATATATTATATTATATTTATATTATATGCATGAATATTAGAAGAAGAGTGATACTGTAATTAAACGAATAAATCAAATGTTATTCAACGACATTTCATACGTGTCAACCTACTTCTATCTTCAGTAAATATCTTTATTTATTTAACTTTTGTTTTAGTTATTGAAAATTAATTATTAAACACTACTTATAAATAATATTTTAATAATACTTTGTGTAGTTATACTATTTATAAATAATATTTTAATAATACTTTGTGTAGAGTCCTATTTTAACTATCTCGATAAAATTTAATACAATTTCTACAATAATAATGTTTGTTATAATTGAATTATCGATATAAATAACCAAAAGTCTAATGAATTTAAAATTCGGAAAAATAGTTTTATTGACGTAACAATTATTGTATTTGTATAAGTGTACACAAATTAGGTACCACTTTTAGATCTTATATAGATATGAAACACATATGCATATCAATAATATGGTTAATATATGTGATTTATATACTACTAAATATATATAATATGTGATTCATATACTACTAAATATATATAATATATGTGATTCATATACTACTAAATATATAATATATGTGATTCATATAATATTAAATATAATATTAAATAATATAGTATTAAATATAATATTAAATAATATAATATTAAATATAATATTAAATAATATGGTATTAATCAACTTCTTATATTTTACTGTTTATCTTATATTATGTTTTTCAAATTTCATATATTCTTTTTAACATACAATAGTTACGCATTATACTATTGCGACAAAGATATTATAATAAAATTCTTACAGTAGAATTTCTGCCACGTTTCATTATCTATTATCACAAGTATCAATCTGATTAAAAGTCTAATGAATTTGAAATCTAAAAACGCAATTTTGATGACATTTTATTGTATCTATCAGAAGTATGATATCAATTATATCAAAAGTACATTTTTGAATTGAATTAATCAACATGAATTTCATTATTTAAAATTTTATCGAACGTGAATTTTGTTTATTTCAAGTTTTATTATTATCTTTACTGAACATGTTCTCTTTCTAAAGTTTTACTTCTTTTTCCTAAAACGTTGAAAGCGTGCACCAGAATACTGGTTACACGCTATACAATTAAATAGGACGTTACATGCATGTACCAAGAACCTCGGTGAAAGATTAAGCCACAATGGAATTAATCAACATGAATTTCATTATTTAAAATTTTATCGAACGTGAATTTTGTTTATTTCAAGTTGTATTACTATCTTTACTGAACATGTTCTCTTTCTAAAGTTTTACTTCTTTTTCCTAAAACGTTGAAAGCGTGCACCAGAATACTGGTTACACGCTATACAATTAAATAGGACGTTACATGCATGTACCAAGAACCTCGGAGAAAGATTAAGCCACAATGGAGTGCAACGGCAGAAAGTGTGACTCTCGTTCGTGGCGCTCTTAAAGAGCGAGATTTAAGCTGGCGGATTTTCACCCCTTTGCTGCCTTCACGGAAACGACTTCTTAATCTCGTCACCTCTTCACGATATTCTCCGCTTTCGGTAATCCAATTTTCCGCTTAAAAGGAATGAATTTTAAAACGGCCTGGCGGCGCGTCCGCCCGCGGCTAGCCGAAAGATGTTTTAATTATTTTTCTGCCATTAAGGGAACGATTATTTTTTCCTCTGTGTTCACCGCGACTGTTCTTAATAACCCAGCTTCAAATCGATCTTCCTACGAAATCCAACATTCATTTCAATGTCTTAACGTGTATATTTTACAGCATAGTTTAGTTTATTGCACTACATTGTTCTATACACTATAATAATAAATATTATTTATTCATATACGGTATTTCTTAATAATTTTGATTTCGGTTTGCTGTGACTTGTATTATATTTTTATTGTAAATGTATTATGTTATGATAAATACTTTATATATTATTTATATAAATAATATGTAAAATATATATAATATAACTAATATATAAAATATATATAATATACTAAATATATATATATAATATAACTAATATATAAAATATATATAATATACTAAATATATATATATAATATAACTAATATATAAAATATGTATAATACACTAAAATATATATATATATAACTAATATATAAAATATATATATATAGTATAACTAATATATAAAAAATATATATATAGCATAACTAATATATAAAAAATATATATATAGTATAACTAATATATAAAATATATATAATTTACTAATATAAAATATATAATATAACTAATATAAAAAATATGTATAATACACTAAAAATATATATATAACTGCTATATAAAATATATATAATATAACTAATATATAAAATATACATAATACACTAAATATATATAATATAGAAAATATATAAAATATATATAAATCATACTTTATATATCACACTTACATATGTTATAAACTTCATTATAATCCATCGATTAGATCACCATTTGTTTGCTAAACACGAATTGATATTATTTTATTCATCAGTTGAATCTTTTGATCTTAATTTCGGTTTTGCTACGACCTTTTCTAGAAAAAAGAAACAATTTCGAAATATTTTATAAAGATTGTATTATACTTATATGTCATTATACTTGTATATTACTTGTATAACCAAGTCCACGATATCTACATGAAAGTAGTTAAATAGTCGTAGGAATTTTTGAGAGAAAAAAATACATATGCGTGTTACATAAAACATTTCGATACTTTATTAAGACTGTAGTCGAATTCATTTACCAAATCCAAAATGTATATAAAAATTATACATATTTTATACGCAAATATACCTTTTTGAAATTATAAAAATATTAGCGACATTATCCATTATATTAATCAATCTCAGTATGGTGAAACAACTTTGCTGATATGCTACGTTCTTTGCAATAACTCAGAATTCAGTTGTGCTAATATTCTGCATTTTGTCGAACAATTCGGTTTAATAATAAATAATATTGTTATATACATATAATTAATTAAAATTAATTATTTATTATTAATAAATTATATACTATATTATTGTATATATGATATATATAATTATAAATATATGTTACTAAAAATATAATATAAATAATTAAATAATAAAAATAATATTATTGCAGTTATTTGAGAATAATATATATGTTACTAAAATATAATATAAATAATTAAATTTAATAAAAATAATATTATTGCAGTTATTTGAGAATTACACACACATATATATATTTTAACTACAATATAACACGCATTATGAAAAACAAACTTTCCTTCTTAACTTTTCACGTGAAAGATCACCTAATTAACAACAACTAAAAATTTAGCTTACTACGGAAACTACATCTCAGCTTTGCAAATTTAGCCGAGGAGTCAGTTTTCTGTAAGAAAAGAATTAAACGCAATTTCAACGACACAAATATGCTTAGATACAAAAAAAAATAAATGCAATCTTTCTCAATTATGAGAATTTTAAATCCTAAGTCTTTCAATATCGGACAACGATAACAATTTCACTAATAACAATGACAAGTCTTCGCTTGTCAGTTGCTGTTTATCTTAGAATTATTATTCATTTATCCTTTCAAATATAGTGGCTCTTTATTTATTTCTACGTTTCTGTTCCAACTTTGCAATCATGATCTAAAATGAAATTTTTTATCTACCAAGATTGTCTTTCATCTGATAAAATTTCTTAAGCCATCAAGCTTGGCTTGATCAATTCTCGTTTCAGAATCACTCTTCTCGTCGATACTAAAAATATTAAACATTTGCACACAAACATAAAAAAACCAATATAATTATGTACATACATTCGTAACGAAATTTTTTTTTCTTCCTCCGCAGCGAAGAAATTACACTGCGATTATTTCGATCATCCAATACAATTTATGTACACGTTCTACGAAACGATCGTCACGCAGAAGCTAATTAGCTCTCTTTACAGCTGGTAGTTTCCGTTTCAAGATTCATTAAGATGCGACGAAGGGACATTAAAACGCTTTTCTCGAGGAACGTTCTACGATTTCGCCTTCATTAACTTCGATTTATTAGCTGTTAATTGCGACCCACGGTCTCTGTCACTCGTTCGCTTTCAAAGAAGCCTTTGATTTAATGAACCCTACGTAATGAAATTTATAAAGCGAAAGGACACAACGCTTTACATATTTTCCATCGTCGTGTGCGCTGCACTTTGACCAGGCTTATCAGTCTGGCAAAACACACATACTTAATCGATCTTTTCTTCCTTTTTCTCTATTTTGAATAAAAGTACGCGTACAATGTGCAATTCAAATCTTCAGCGTTGTTAAATCCCACGAATACTCGATGAACGAAAGCTCGCGAAAGCTTCGGCGTCCGGTCTTCTAAATCGTCCGCCTATCAAGCTCACGATCTCCCGCCAGGCAAACCGTGTATTTACGACTTTTAATTTATGAATCGCGCTAAGCAGAAATCAATGAAGCGCGTATTAATTTGCGCGGTCACGAAGCTTTCTGGAAATGAAATGGATTTATGAAAAAAAAAAAATTCACCCGCCAGCGAATGGCTTTCGTTTTTCGACTAGAGTCGAAATGACGTCAAAAAAATAGTATATAGATAGTATGACGTTAAAGATAGTATATAAATAGCAGAAAAATAAAAACAACTCGAACAAAATTTTTATTGAACATCGTAACGACTGTAGTTAAAAGGAATGACTGAACTGTTAACCCTTTTCTTACAACCATAAATAATACATATGATCCTATGGAATTTTTATTTGAATTTTAAATTGAACAGTAACACTTCTTGTTTCACAGTTTTCTTTGAATTAGTTATTGCAGTTGTAATTATTTCAGATGTAAAATCGAAACGTTATATTCAATTTCTGCTTAGTTAACGTTCGACGTAAAAAAAATTCGAATTGAAATTTCCTAGAATCGTCTTTCAAGTCGAAGCCTTATAATAATATATTAACTATATATATTAATATATTAACTATACAGTTAATATATTATAATACAATATATTAATATATGGTTAATATATTATAACACAATATATTAATATATAGCTAATATATTATAACACAATATATTAATATATAGCTAATATATTATAACACAATATATTAATATATAGCTAATATATTATAACACAATATATTAATATATAGCTAATATATTATAACACAATATATTAATATATAGCTAATATATTATAACACAATATATTAATATATAGCTAATATATTATAACACAATATATTAATACATATATTATATCATAATATATTATCTTATAATATAACTTGATGTTACAAGTTAATTAAAAATTAAATAAAAATTAATTATTAAATTACAAATAAAATTCATGATAAAAGTAAAAATTAAAAATAAATAAATATCAAAAATAAAAATTAAAAATGAATATATATATTATAATATATTAATTATTATATTATAATATATTATCTTATAATATAACTTGATGTTACAAGTTAATTAAAAATTAAATAAAAATTAATTAATAAATTGCAAATAAAATTCATGATAAAAGTAAAAATTAAAAATAAATAAATATCAAAAATAAAAATTAAAAATGAATATATATATATATATATTATAATATATTATAATATATTATAATATATTATCTTATAATATAACTTGATGTTACAAGTTAATTAAAAATTAAATAAAAATTAATTAATAAATTGCAAATAAAATTCATGATAAAAGTAAAAATTAAAAATGAATAAATATTAAAACTAAAAATTAAAAATAAATAAAAGTTAAATTATGTACAAAACGTTTCAATCTGCGTTTGTATCTAAAATAACAATTCGACAAGTTGCAATTTTGGAAAGAGTCCAAAGAGGATCGCAAGGAAAAAGGTTATGGTTCTGTAGTTGGAGACACGAGAGCCGACTTCGGCACCGAGACGAATGTGTAGCATGTATGAGTGAAACGTTGGAAAGAAGCAAAGCGCAAATAACAAATTAACTGGCTCGAACTGGTAACGAGCTTCAAGAACGCCTGCCGCCATTTGTTTCTGACACACTGCGGAAACTACCCTCGTCCTTCTCGGCTGCAACGGTGATAAGAATAATTGAACATAAAATCTCCGCGCGAAACAAACGCGTTGCGATTTCTCTCTCGCCTCCTTCCCATTTTCTTCCACTTCACGACTTGTTTTAATGCGTAATTACTTGTTTCCCTTTCTGACAAATTGAACGTGCACAGAGTGAAATGTTTCGAAAGGAAATCGGATATAGATGGTTCTCTCGCCTTGGTATGGAAATTTAATTACGGACAGACGATAACGTAATACTGGTCGTCATAGCATGAAATTATTTGTTGCGATGGCGATTTAATGGAATTCTTATAACGATGTTATTTTTTAATAACCTTCCTGCTTGTCGATGCATCTGATATTTATGCGTGAAATTTTTTATACCACTTTTGTACCTTTAGAAAGAAAAGTGTTTTCCAGATGCACTGCTTTCTTCAATTCAGATATAATATAGTTATATAATTATTTAATTATATGTTTAATTGTAGTTGTACAGTTTAAAATATAAAATTAATCTTATAAGTTATTAATTATTTCTTTCTATAGGTATAACTTGAATAAATTATATTAAAGATTAATTATTTATTTCAATCATTATTACAATTATATTTATCTTGTTAATAATAAATTTTAAACTTGTTAATCATACGTGTTAGATTGAAGAAGGACATTGTTTTCATATCAGTGCTCTAAATCTTCTGTAAATTTTAACGCTTTTAACACAGATCGTAAAATTGAAGGATTTTTCTGGTGCAAACGTAAAGTAATT
Organism: Frieseomelitta varia; assembly: GCF_011392965.1. Lineage (NCBI taxonomy): Eukaryota > Metazoa > Arthropoda > Insecta > Hymenoptera > Apidae > Frieseomelitta > Frieseomelitta varia. Next base: position 22,288 of record NW_025110779.1, on the reverse strand, counting down.
CGGCTATTATCGTTATCATGATAAACAAAAGAAAAAAGATTAAGTTAATTTGTTAAAACCAGTAAAAATCTAATAATTGTAAATCAACAAATGCTGATGCATAAACATTTTATGCTAAAAAAAATATTAGTTTATTATTATGAATAATTATTGAATCATCCTCGTGTAATATGTGTCTAGATGAATATTTGGTTACTTATTTACTTGACAGAATTTAATTTTGATAAAAAAATTATTTTAATTTTTTAAATTTATTAATTAAAAAATTAATATTTAAAATTTAGTAATTAAAAAATTATTTTAATTTTCAAAATTTAATTTTGATAAAGGAACTTATTTTCTCATTACTATCACTAACGTTTACTAACACCAAAACTGCAATAAAATCCAATATATCAAAAAAATAATTTTTTTTTTATAATAAACTGAACACAGTTGAACACGACGGGGAAATATTTCACAATATCCCGATATTACCCTAAGTGCTAAAAATTAAAATAGTTAATTCAAGTGCAAACACGAGTTAACTCGTGGCCGGTCAATAATGTTCCGGTATGAAAACACAAGTTAACAATGTGTTAATGGAATCGATTAATTAATATCGATCAGTATAAATATAATTGTATTAATAGAAGGTGAGTGAAAATTAATATTGCAAGAGAAGCACGTAGTGAAGCGACCTTAGGTGTGTCTGTTCAATATTGAAATACTAAAGAGATTGAAATATGTCTTTAATTATATTCAAATAAAAAATTCAAATAAATTTGCTCAAATGTCAGTTATTTAAAATATATAATAGATAATAGATATAATACTTGTTTCTGATTAAAATTAGCAAGGCATCTAATCTCAGTTATAATAAAATGTAGCATTAAACAATAATAGAGAAACATTCATCAATATAACAAATATCAACCTTTTCATGAAATTACTTATGCGCGATAGCGTATATCACAGAAATTATCAATTATACCAAAAGCAATGCTCTATATAATACAAACCCTACTGTCGAAAAAAAATTCACATAAATTTGTCCAAATGTCAGTTATTTGAAATATATAATAGATAATAGATATATTCCTTGTTTCTGATTAAAATTAGCAAAGCATCTAATCTCAGGTATAATAAAATGTAGTATTAAACAATAATAGAGAAACATTCATCAATATAACAAATATCAACCTTTTCATGAAATTACTTATGCGCGATAGCGTATATCACAGAAATTATCAATTATACCAAAAGCAATGCTCTATATAATACAAACCCAATTGTCGAAAAAGAATTCAAATAAATTTGTCAAAAGATATTTAAAATATAGTTAGTTAGTTATTATTTAAAATATAGTTAGTTAGCTAGTTATTTAGTTAATTATTCAATTAGTTATTATTTTAAATATTTTAAATATAGTTAGTTAGTTATTTAAAATATATAACAGATAATAGATATAATTCTTGTTTCTGATTAAAGTTAGCAAAGCATCTGATCTCAGTTATAACAAAATGTAGTATTAAACAATAACAGAAAAACATTCATCGACAGGACAAAAATATCAACCTTTTTATGAAATTACTTATGCGCGATACCGTATATCACAGAAATTATTAATTATACTAGAAACCTATGGTTTGTACAATACAAACTCTATTGTTGAAAAAAATTCGCTCATTTACGTATTATAAAAAAAAAAAAAAACAAGAATCTAAAAAGATATTTCTTTCTTCATGCAAGAATCTAAATATTAAACATACGCTTTTCATTCGGTTTGCAGATACGGGAAACCATTGGGACAAACAGCCAGTTCGAACGTGGAAAGATTCGTGGACAGGCGGAAGACAAAGGGAAAGCAGAGAGATTCGTATTCACAAAGATTTTGGATCGTTGGGAGGGATAGTTGCGAGAGCAAACGATGCCGAACGTAAAGAAGACAAAAGCCTCGCCGTCTCGGAATGATCGCCATTAACGGTGAAATATTTAAGGGCGGCATATCGTGCGAGAGCAGCGATCAAGCGAAAAATTCGCATTCGTATTTGTCAAATGCACGAAACCCCGGGTAGAAAAACGCGGGGAACGATGGAAGAAACGGCTCGTGTCGAACAGATGCTCCGTGTTTTCTTTCAGTCACTCCTCCTTTCGAACTTCCAACGATTTTTCCACCTGTTTTCTTGCTTGTCCACGGCTCACAGGACGGAGACAAATGCGATACGAGAAAAGTGTTTTCACTCCTGCAGACGTTAATTAATTTTTGTTTTTTTCGCTTGATCGCGTCGCGAAAATATTCTGCGAAATGATCCAGAAATAGCAACTGAGTAAGAACTGTATATCTGTTATATTAAATATAGTAATTATATCATACATTATATTATATTAAGTATATTCATTACATCATATAACATATTGAGTACATTAATTTTATCATATATATATATATTAATATATATATATATATATATTAATTATATTATATGTTATATTATATTAAGTATATCATATATTATATTGCATTAAGTATATTAATTATATCATATATTATATTGTATTAAGTATTAGAATTATATCATATATTATATTATATTGAGTATATTGATTATATCATATATTATATTGTATTAAGTATATCAATTATATCATATTATATTGTATTAAGTATTAGAATTATATCATATATTATATCATATTGAGTACATTGATTATATCATATATTACATTGTATTAAGGACATTAATTATATTATATATCATATTTAGTATATTGATTACATCATATTAAGTATATTAATTATGTTATATATTATATCATATTGAGTATATTGATTATATCATATATTATATCATATTAAGTATATTAATTATATCATATATTATATCATAGTGAGTATATTAATTATATCATATATTATATCATATTAATTATATCATACATTATATTATATTAAGTATATTAATTATATCTAGTATCTAGTTGTGTTATATTAACATGTATATAATTATGTATTATATTGAGAATTGTATGCATATACAGTCAAAGACAAAATGACAGAGATTTTTGTGTAAACTCTCATTTTTGGGAACATGATAAAAAACATTGAATCGATAAAAAATATTACAGAAAACATTATTATTCAAATGTCTCGTAAATATCTTTCTTCACATTGTGTGCAATTTAATAATGTTCATTTATATTTTATATTTTCTGTTATTTTGACCTGTAGAATATATTGACGACATTCGATCGAAAAAAGTAAATAGGAGTTTACAACCTTTAATGTATTATAAGCGTTTAATGCTATTCTTATTTCTTTGATACGAGTAAATAGTTATATATAATAAAACAGTTTTATTGTCGTCAATTCTATATGGTAGATTTTGTAATTGAACTCGTGATGCAAGTCAACGTATTTCATTTTTTATAAAATATCATACTATCATTTGCCATTTTATTACCAATATTGTTTACGTTATAAGGATTTTTTTTTTCAGAAATACGTATCTTAGTTTGATCATAATATAAATCGATCACCAATTGTTCCCGTGACATTTCCTTCGAAATATCACGATATAATTATCAGGAATCGAGATGTTCTCAGTAAATTAAAAAGAAAAAAGGAAAAAGATATAATATAATTGCACTCACATGTTACATAATAATAATTATATATATAATCACACATTGTGACTTCGAATAAGAGACGGAAGAAAGTAAGTTGTTGAAAATAAAAGGAAAAAAATAAAAATTTTTTACCACGAACAGATAGCTCGTTCATTAATGTTAAAAAAGTTCTTAATTATTCTAACAAATATTAAACAGGCGCTACTTAATACCATTGCCACAACAATATTTAACAGACATTACAGTTAAATTCATATTCTGAATATGTTATTCATTTGTAATATTTGCGTAAGTAATTCGCAGTTTAAAGCTTGTTTGTGTTTCTCTTCGAAACGACCAGTCAGAAGGCTAATAACGCGTTACTGAACATGGTATTTTTAAAGTAATGTAACATCTGCGTAGGTTAGTTAGTCTGTTATTGCATTACGGTTTAATTTCAACTTTCAAATAATGATATACGGTTTAATTTCAACTTTAAATAACACTAATATGATATTGCGCTGTTAAATGAATAGCATAATACTCTCGTTAATTTTACGAAACATTTTTAAATAAATGTTTCAAAACAATTGTTTTCCCACGGAATTTTTATTACGCAGATTTTAAAATATGTATTCGATGAGAATTTAAAATTTTCAACTGGTGTCATTGGATATTCAAAGCCATGGAAATTTACGTTTTCCACGTTTGAAATCCCTATCGGAGAAAATGTATGAATACATTTAATACAAACTAAAATTAAATAACTTATAAATTTTTATAACACGACACAAATTATTATAGTCATCCCATTTAGAATGCCACTTTTCTCCATAAGAATTCTACAGGAACAGTTTTGTTTTTTAATAAATATGAACAAAAATTCTTTTCAAAAATAAAAGATAATTATTTATATCAATCTCCAATAATTATACGTAATTTCATGTTACGATATTGTTATATATTTTGATACTTTCTCGCGATACGTGAGTTTATTAATACGAATAAACAACAAATCTATTCATTTAAATAATTGAAAAAATGTAAGAATATAATCGAATTATAAGAATATAAGCGAAAATAAGAAAGAAATGTTACATGAAGGTTGCTTGTTACAAATAACAACAGATTCGAAATTCGATCACATCGATTTTACACAGACAGAAATACTGTAAATGACCCAAATAATCCAGCAAGTTTAATAATATGGTGATTTGATTTTATACATTCTTAAAATTCAGAAATTGTACCATTAACAATTTAAATACAGTATTTAAAAGAAAAAAGTTATCAGTGACTTGGCATTAGTTTTAGAATAATCAAAATAACATGAAAGTAAAATTGAAAAGTTTTTGACAATACGAGTAACTTAAATAATATTCTCGAATAAAAGGATTCAAATGTAGTATAATATTTTGTGAAGATTAAATGTCATGATTTACTACATTTCGATTTCATTTCTATTCAAACTCTATTTTTACTTTCCTAGGAGATTGCGCCATTAATAGAGAACATTTTGAGAATTGTGATTCATTATATTCATTAAAAAACGCGAAAAAAAGTGTGAAAGTGTTCACTTTGTCATCTTAAAAATGACAAGAAAAATTGAAGAAGTTTCGCTCGTATCACTTCATTTTCTATCTTCTATCTGAATTGGAGAAGATTGACATAAGTTTCGATTTTATCAAATGTTTTTTCAAGAGAAAGTCTGACAACAAAATTCATGCAAAAGATAAATATTTCACGCGAAAGATTTTTCTATTCCTATCACGGAATAAAACTCTGCAAAGCATTAATAGACCTTTTTATTTGAGAGAAGAAAGTTGACTTTGAAGACAACAAACTGTGAAACTTTCGTATTAAACGTATTGCCCGTTGTTTTCGAGATGTTTCTACAGAGAATTTTCAAACGAACAAACTCGCGTGGCAGCGAACGTGTTGTACAATTCACGTGACATAAATTGCCACGTTGAACTGATCCTGATTTGTAGAAAAGAATTATATCAAGAATTCAATGTTGCCAGGTCCAGAGTTCAGAGAAATTTCTTCAAGTACAAAGAAGTTCCTTGGATTCAGCGGGAAATTCGTCAAAGACCAGAAAGAATTCCTTTGAAGTCCAGTGAAAGAAGTGTTGGAAAGTCCAGCAGGGAAAATTCTCAACAGTCCTTAAGCTGTTTTCTTGTTGGAGCTTAAGTAAGTGGAAAAGTGTACTGTCCGCTTCAGAAACAGTCATGAATTTTCAAAAGCGCTGTCACACAATCTTATCTTCTCTGGTTTCGTCTAACATCGTGATCGTTTGCTTTGGATTTCCATACATTCAAAATTACCGACGCACTGATCTTCAAAAAAATTATATTATTTAAAAAAAGAATATTAATTTTATGGCGACGTATCGTGTTATCAAAAGTGTCAAAAATATACAGTGGGTGTGAAAAGTATTCGTACAGTGACTACTAGCGACTAAAATGCTGAATAATAATATTTATTAGACAATATTTTTTAAATAAACATGGTACATCTATCCTCCAAAGTCTGTAGAACAACAATATCAAATAAACAAAAAAAAAATATTCATATTGTTTATATAAATATCAAGAAAAATGAACAAAATAACAGAAATGAACGCGTAATAAGTATATTAGTATATAAGTACAATTCTACTATCATTATCAAGTGTACAAATAATTTAAATAGAAATTTATAATAGAAACAAATAGTAAAAGATATTTAAATAGTAATAGAAACATTATAATAGAAACAACAAGTAATTGTAATTTACATAGTAATTTATAATAGAAACAACAAATAATTGTAATTTAAATAGTAATAGAAACATTATAATAGAAACAACAAGTAATTGTAATTTAAATAGTAATAGAAACAAATAGTAAAAGATATTTAAATAGTAATAGAAACATTATAATAGAAACAATAAGTAATTGTAATTTAAATAGTAATTTATAATAGAAACAACAAATAATTGTAATTTAAATAGTAATAGAAACAAATAGTAAAAGATATTTAAATAGTAATAGAAACATTACAATAGAAACAACAAATAATTGTAATCTAAATAATTGTAATTTATAATAGAAACAACAAATAATTGTAATTTAAATAACTGTAATTTAAATACTAATAGAAACAAATAGTAAAAGATATTTAAATAGTAATAGAAACATTACAATAGAAACAATAAATAATTGTAATCTAAATAATTGTAATTTATAATAGAAACAACAAATAATTGTAATTTAAATAATTGTAATTTAAACAGTAATAGAAACAAATAGTAAAAGATATTTAAATAGTAATAGAAACATTATAATAGAAACAACAAATAATTATAATTTAAATAACTGTAATTTAAATAGTAATTTACAATAGAAACAACAAATAATTGTAAAATTAATATTTATAATTAGTATTTAGTATATAAGGGTTTCCCTTTGATTTTATTATTATAACTAGCCTTCTAGGTATTGAAACCAAATCTGATGTGATTTTATTAGTGACATTATTCCATTTGTTTGAGTAAAGCATTTTTGAAGTCTGTTTTAGATGAAATTGTATGTATTCGAATTGCTCGCTCCAAATAATCCCACAAATGCTCAATAGGGTTAATATCTGGTGATTGTGGAAGTGTGTTTAAATGTTAAATATTAAATGTTAGGTATAAAACGTGTCTTATTTAAATGTGACCCCGAAATGTCTTTTTTTAATTGCGAGGGCGCCAAAAATTTTATGTGTAATTCGAATGACACAAAATCCTGCAGGCGGATTTTTTTCAATAGTTATCACTCTTTCAAAGTTTTAGAGATCGTCGATGTTTTTTTTTCAATAACTACATATTTTCCTTTTTTTGCAAACTCTGAAACTTAAAATTCATAGCTAAGAAAAACGCGTCAATAGGTCAATCTGAAGAAAATGTTTCTTACAGTACAAAGAACAACATCGAGATGACTTGGTCATGAAATTTACAAGGCATTTATTATAATATTTCATTTTAGCTTGTCAAAATGTTTTCCATCAATAGCTTACGTCTCTCTCGTGAAACCTGAATTATTCTCAGCTATGAACTTTGAGTTTCGGGGTCCAAGGTTTGATAGTCACAATGGATTATTAATTTATTTATAAGTCACGAGAGATTTTATAGAATCAGTTTTCTTGCAAGCCAGCTATTTAATAGTTTTTAAGTTTAATCTTCATTTTCGGCGTCTGGGTGTATCTTTTCACAAGCTACGCGATACAATAAAGAAAACTATATATAGTTATTCGAAAAAAATCTTCGAAAACTATGAAAAAAAAAAAATGACAGCCGCGAGATATCGACCGTTCAAATTACGTGTAAAATACTTTTTTATATCGTCGCGATTGATACAGATATAAAGACCCTGTGCGTTAGAGGAATAAAAATTTTCTTGAAAAAGCGTGTTAAAAGTTTAATTGCAGTTGAGAGTTGACGCGCTTCGTGAAAATTCACTGCGATCGAAGGCTACGTAAAACTACGGAAACTCCGTACGTTCTTCTACTCGGTGCGCGATCAATTTCCACGAAGTTGCCAGAAGCGAGGCAACATCTTTCTTCGGTGAAAGCGACAGGAGAGCTGTTCGAAACATCGGCCGTGGGTAACGGCGAGGAACGAGAAGCAATCGCGCGGCTCGAACGCGGTATATTAGCCACGAAATCCACGGGAATTTCACCGTGTGGCCAACCAGTTGCGGGCAAACTGTTCGAAACGCGGGGTTCTTAAGTGTTTACGAAGAATTGGCGAGGAGGGAATCGTTTCAGCGGCGAAGAGAATCGGTTCTCTCTGGCGCGAGACCACGACAGTTCGCCTCTGTATTTGTCCAACAGCGCGATAGTTTTAAAAAACCTCCAAAAATTCATTTCTCAAGTTCAATGTTTCGATGAAATTTAACTCCTTGACTTATAATATCGAGTCATACTCGTGGTACAAGTTGAGGTCTCGATTCAAAAGTTCAAATCAGACTTGAAATTTAATTTCATTGAACTGAACATTGATAAATAAATATTACATACAACGTTCCAATGATTTGAATACCCTAAATGAATCTGACAGTTTCGATAAGTGATGCTCACTCCTTAAAACTGAAAAGAAAATCGTAAGGCAAGGAGTTAAAGGACTCTCTAAAACTCTGGAATCCAAAACATTATTAATTTCGGATGATTATGCGAACGAGCACAACGTGTGTTAAAGTCAAAATTCTGAAAATCAAAGTGAAGTTGATTGAAATTCTTCCAATTACTAATTACGGAACAGTAAATAAAGGGTTAAATTAATGAGAACTGAATTTAAGTTATATTTATTTATACTTGAAAAAGAACTTAAGTTATATTTAAATATACTTGAAGCTGAATTTAAATTATATTTAAATATACTTGAAGCTGAACTTAAGTTATATTTAAATACACTTGAAGCTGAACTTAAGTTATATTTAAATATACTTGAAATTGAACTTAAGTTATATTTATATATACTTGAAACAGAACTTAAGTTACATTTAAATATATTTGAAGCTGAACTTAAGTTACATTTAAATATACTTGAAGCTGAACTTAAGTTATATTTAAATACACTTGAAGCTGAACTTAAGTTATATTTAAATATACTTGAAATTGAACTTAAGTTATATTTATATATACTTGAAACAGAACTTAAGTTACATTTAAATATACTTGAAGCTGAACTTGAGTTACATTTAAATATACTTGAAGCTGGACTTCAGTTACATTTAAATATACTTGAAGCTGAACTTAAGCTACATTTAAATATACTTGAAGCTGAACTTGAGTTACATTTAAACATATTTGAAGCTGAACTTGAGTTACATTTAAATATACTTGAAGCTGAACTTAAGCTACATTTAAATATACTTGAAGCTGAACTTAAGCTACATTTAAATATACTCGAAGCTGAACTTGAGTTACATTTAAATATACTTAAAACTGAACTGAAGTTATATTTATATATACTTGAAATTGAACTTAAGTTATATTTAAAAATACTTGAATCTAAACTTAAATTATACTTAAATATACTTGAAGCTAAACTTAAGTTATATTTATATATACTTGAAACTGAACTTAAGTTATATTTAGATACTCTTGAAACTGAACTTAAATTATATCTAAATATACTTGAAACTAAACTTAAGTTATATTTAAATATACTTGAAATTGAACTTAAGTTATATTTATATATACTTGAAACTAAACTTAAGTTATATCTAAATATACTTGAAACTGAACTTAAGTTATATTTAAAAATACTTGAAACTAAACTTAACTTATATTTGAGCATACTTAAAATACTCAAGATATATTTAAATATACTTAAAATACTTAAGTTATACTTAAATATACTTAAAACTATGAAAATGTTGCAATTTGGAGCAAAAAAATTCTCGACGTCCGCGGCACGTCATTCCAGTGCAAAAGGTTAATAAAAAATATCGTTTCATATTCATTTTGAAATATCCCCTAATTTTTGTAAACAGTATAATTTTGGCCACGAAAATGCGATTTCCAGGCATCGGTGGCGAGCAGGTGTTTCTACCCTTTTCCTCATTTCGCTGAATGCGCGTGCACGCGCGCGCGACTTCCAGACGATGGAAATGGATGGTGAATCGATGGACCGGGAAGGTTCAAAGGATCAAAGAGTAGCGAGCTGCGACGCTATAAATTATCAGCGAAGTGGACAAGGAGTTTGAAAGGATTCGCTGTTACGTTTGCGCTTTTCGTAGTTTCACGTCGTTTTGGAAATGTTCCACGGTTTCGAAACCTGTCACACCAGAGTTGGACGAAACGTAATCTGACGAATGATTAATAGGATTATAATTACGAATATTGAATTAGGATATTAACGATTATCAAATAATCAGTATTCACTGATTAATGAATAATGATCAAAATTGTAGTCGGAGGTGATGATTAATTTAATAGTCATTTAACAACCAAGTTTGATATTACATTTGTAAAATAATATTCTACGAAGTGTTCGTACATTCGCAGTAATTCTCATTCCAAGTTCAGAAAACAAGATAAATTTTGCAATCTATCTATAATTTTATGACACTTTCAAAAAATTTTACGTCATACTTGAAGAGACAACTATTTTAGTTTAATCTTTGGTCATATTGTATATAGTATAAGCATAGTATATAATTTTATTATTAAGTTTAAAGTTAATTTTATTAGAAGTTTAAAAATTTTGTAAGACGTGGAGAATTTTAAACTTTTCAAAACTCAATGATCGGGTAGATTATTGTAGGAAGAACTGTACTGTGAATATTTGAACAACGTTTTCATATTTTGTGCAATCTGTGCAGTTTGACACTTGAATATTTTCTAATAATAAATTATCACCAAAGTTGAGCAAAACGTAATCTAATTAATGACGAACAATTGTGATTAATATGGAATTAATATGGAACAATTGTGATCAATATGATCGATATGAATTATTATCAAATAATCAGTAATCACTGATTAATGAATAATGGAAGTAAACAAAATTATTATAATTGGAGGTGATAACAAATTTAATAATCATTAATCGTAAAATAATTGTATCAATAGTCAGTTTATTTCTGTTAACAACATTGTATGCTAATGATTTTGTAGAACTACATAATTATTATATACATTGTTTTCCAATGTACACAATCCTACAATTTTAATTTTCAATCAATTTTCCATCGACTTCAATCCAAACTTCAATCTTATCTGTACAATTCTTGATTCGTTATTGGCACAATTTTTTCGTACAACTCGATGAAGATGGATTTTAATAATAAACTTGCCGAGTGATCGAAAATTTTGAGATTCTTCATTACGATACATTGACTTTTGTATTAAAAATATAATTGAGACAAATTATTGTAAATTCAACAATGCAGATGCTGTTATGCAACAAAGAATACACTGTAGATATTTTCTCTAGTTTCGATCTACTAACTGGGTCTAGTATTCGAACTGGAAACAGCTTTCAATAACAACATTTAGTTCTATTGAATATACAGCCCTAAGTGATTAACACGTTTGAACATGTTATGGCAATGTGAAGAAATAATACACTACAGATAGTAATGAAACCTAAATTAATGATCAATGATTACAAATTACAAAAGTCAAATTAAGATTACTGATTTATTTTGCTTTTTATCTATAACTTGATTAATGATTTCATTAATGATGATTATAAAATAAATGATTAGTGCCTAATTTTAACATCAGATTGGATTGAAAGAGAGATGCATCGGATTGTTGGCGATGATGAAACACGGCGTTACTAAATTGAAAATGAATTTTACAGCATTTCTTCGACATGAACCATCTTAAGATGAATTATTTTAATATAGTATCGAGGTAAAGGTGAAAAAGATTTTATTCTCTTATTGTTAATATCATCGAGAAAATGATCTTTACTGTTTTATCCTCTTAATATCAACGATTTTGAATCTGTAATATCGCAAAATTAAATTTATGTAACTTGAGATTTATTAATAGTATCGAAAATCATGAGTTATTCTGTGAAATCCATAAGAAACTTATAATTCTAAAAGATTAAAAATTAAGAGAAACAAATCAATTTTAAAAAGCATTTTAATTTGAGAAAATCGAGATGAGTTGGTACGTTCTTCAGTTTTTATTTGAGTCAGTTTCTTTTAACTAAAAATATGTTAAAATAGTGTTTGACCCTTCTTCTTTACATAAAAAAGCGTATGTAATAAATTAAAATATATTTATTTCATGAAATCAGAATGTATCAGTCAATAGAAATAAATTGATACATATTTAAGTATTTTGATTAATAACTTTTCATTAGTTGAAATATACTGTTTCAGTCATAATTTAACTATATACATAAATGACAAAAAATTTAATTGATGCAGCGGATATTAAAAGATTACTCCAAATTTGTGTACAAATTAACAATTAATTAATTATAATTGGAAATATCTTCGTCGCATCTTATATAAGCAAACCTCATACAATATATTATACATTCCACTTTGCATATCAGAAATGCACACTCTATCAACCTACTCCACAAAACATCATTATATAAACATATCTCTGTACAAAGATTTAAAGCATGTAAATGAAAAAAAACCTTAATATCTTAATTACCTTAATATATCTTTAGATTGTTCAATGAGAAGTTAAATCATGTCAACATATAAAATTTTCAAAGTCAACAAGAATATATTCCCTCTTTTTTCATGAAACTGGAAATGAGTGAAGAGTGTGAACGTACACTCGGTTTTAATAAACAGACAAACAATAAATACAGGTACTACGCGAGTTGTTGCAATCGAATTCCATGTGCACGACTTTACTGCATCAATCTATATCTATCCCCTGGATAAAATTGTCCTGGCTTAGATTATAAATTATTCATCAATAAACAATATTATATCAAATGTAATAAATAAATATATTATATTATATACTTATATTATATTTATTATAAATATCTAATATTATATCTAATGTAATAATAAACATTATATTGTAATAAAATATTTATTATATTATATATTTATATTATATTTATTATAAATATTTTATATTATACCTAATACCTAATAATAAATATATTATATTATAATAAAATATTTATTACATTATATCTGACATAATAAATATTTTACTATATCAAATCTAATATAATCTCGGCTTGTAGATTGTAGATTATTCAACAATAAATAATATTAAATCTAATGTAATAAATATTTCATTATATCATACCTAATATAATAAATAAATATATATTATATAATATATTTATATTATATTTATTATAATATTATATCGAATATAATCCTGGTTTAGACTGTAGATTATTCATCGATAAATAATATTATATCTAATGTAATAAATATTTTATTATATTATATGTAATATAATAAATAAATATATATTATATAACATATTTATATTATATTTATTACAATATTACATCTAATATAATCCTGGTTTAGACTGTAGATTATTCATCGATAAATAATATTATATCTAATGTAATAAATATTTTATTATATTATATGTAATATAATAATTAAATATATATTATATAACATATTTATATTATATTTATTACAATATTATATCTAATATAATCCTGGTTTAGACTGTAGATTATTCATCGATAAATAATATTATATCTAGTGTAATAAATATTTTATTATATTATATGTAATATAATAATTAAATATATATTATATAACATATTTATATTATATTTATTATAATATTATATCTAATATAATCTTGGTTTAGATTGTAGATTATTCATCAATAAATAATATTATATCTAGTGTAATAAATATTTTATTATATTATATGTAATATAATAATTAAATATATATTATATAACATATTTATATTATATTTATTA
>NW_025110779.1:0-8222 GCF_011392965.1 Frieseomelitta varia | reverse complement strand
AATAATATTATATCTAGTGTAATAAATATTTTATTATATTATATGTAATATAATAATTAAATATATATTATATAACATATTATATTATATTTATTATAATATTGTATCTAATATAACAAATAAATATATTACATTATATATTTATATTATATTTATTATAACATCATATATATAATAAATATTATATTTAATGTAAGACAGAAACAACGATTCAACGACAAGGAATCACTTTTCTCTTGTCTCTTCTATCACGACAATTAAAATTCCCAGCGATCTTTACGATCTTTGCATAGCTCCTCGTCTGAAACTCGCGGAACTCGTTGCCGCGTTGACTCGTTGGCGAACGAAATGTAAAACTGGCAATCACTTAACGATTTCGTCACTGCCACGAAACTATCCTCTTATCGCTCTCGCCTCTCATCCGGGAGCACTTCCGGCCGCCTAGCCGTGATCCTAGCGCGATTTCGTCGGTGGTTTAACGATTTTTTACGGGCGCGTTTATCAACGCGAGAAAGTTGATTTAAAGTTAACGGTGACTGACAGTGCCCGGTGAAAGACGAGCAGCAAGAAGCGTCAAGAAGACAAGCAGAAAGAGATAGGGAGGGCGGGGATGACGGAGTGGAGCGGAGCTTGCTTCGAAACTCCATCAGCTTCCTGTTCCGGTATCTCGGGGTGCAATCAAATTACCCACTCACTTTCCCAGACATTATCGAGCCTCGCCGTCTGGAGTCTCCCGCCTCCTCGTCGTTACTAACGGTCGCGAGTGGGTGGGACTCCGCTGCTGGGTCACGCTGAATACGAAGTCGCCGAGAGATCACTTCCAGGTTTCTCCCTATCTCTCCCTCTCTCTCTGGACAGAGTCGAGTCTAATTGCTTCTGTCCGGGCTCCGTTAAGAAGTTTCCTCGACTCGTTTGCACCGTCGAGTCCTGCCCGACAGGTGTGCAACCACCTGGGGAAAACACGTGACTCGAGCGTATCACCTGGAAACTATGTTTCGCGAAACTGTTCTCGTCGACTAGGATCGTTCTCCATCGAACAGTTTCAAGAGAATCAATCGTGGATGTAGCTGTCTTCCAGGCTGCGCTCCGTTGTTCGATTGTTTTCGGGCAATCGCTTGGGGGGAACTAGGACAGAATGGAAGGGGGGAAATTTGGAAATGGATTTAACTAGATCTAACAAACTGGAGTCAAATGTAAAATAAAATTATATTAAATTTATTGAAAAAAATTATATATATTAATATATGGAATTAATATATTGAAATTATATATATTAATATATATATATTAAAAATATCAGAATTAAATTTAATAAAATACAATAATTTTTTAATATATTAAATTTAAATTTATAATAATAATTCTTAAAAATTAAAATTATTGTAATAATTAATCCAATTGAATGATAATTTAAACTAAAATTTAAAAAAATTATTCTTCAATTTAATCAATTAAAATTAAAAAAAAATTATAATTAAACAAATAAATAATTTTAAAATTGTAAATATTAAAATCTTTAAATTTTTAAATTTTGAAATTTTGAAATTTTGAAATTGTAAATTTAAAAAATTTTTTAAACAAACATTATGTTGATTAATAGATCAAATGAAGAGAAAGAAAAGAGGTGAATCGTGTAAAAATAAACTGTAAAAAATTTGCGAAATAATAAAAATACTGCGAAAATAATAAAAGGAAATAATAAAATAAATGCAAAAATAATAAAAAAGAGATTACAACAAATAATGAAAACAAATATTAACAATAATAATAAAAACAATAATTACAAAATAAATAAACAATAAATACAATATAAGATAATAAAAACAAAGATTACAAAAAAAGATTACAATTAGAAAAAAAAATTTATTCAAAGGAGTCAAGAGTATTGTCTACTCCAAGTGAGAAGTTAAAGCATTTAATTGAACATAACAGAAGAGTTATATCGTACATAATTATTATTATTTCTTAATAATCACAAACACAAATGTCATTAGAAGTTATTAAACACAAATGTTGTCATTTCATTTAATACGTCTACGTAAAGATGTCTCTCCTAATAATAGAGATTTAGCTGAAAATTCGAAAAAGAAAATGTTCGGAGGTAAACGAAAGATGAAGGATCTGAAATAAGCTGAAGTGTGAATTTTAGGTTAACGTATCCTCCAAGGATTGAACGAGTGCAATCTGGCGATATATCCTAGCAGCGTATCACAACACATCCCAGCTTACTCTACAATCAATTTCGTTCAGTATTTGGAGTATGATACAAGGAGCTGAAATTTGAAGCTCCGGGCTTCAATCGAAAGTTTTAGTCAGTTTTAGTCGTTACTCCGATATTCAGCAAGATCTAGTTCAATTCCTCTTTGGAACAACTTTGGCAATATTGTTCGATACATACGTATGTACGTGTCAGCCGTTTCTCTGCAGAAACTACCCTCTGGTGTTTCAATGTGCAAGATCGGAAAATATATTTGTTTAAAACATCCTGAAACTCACAGTTCATTATTTACTACTTTCACAGGTTTGAACGTTTATTCTGGACATGTGCATTTTATTGTCGAGAGATTTTACTGTCAAGCGAAAGCTGTTTAATCCATGAAAGATCGAGGAATAATTTACCATTAGACGACAGATTTTTATGTAAGTTCAGGATTTCGATTCACATTTATTGGATTTTAATTCTATTCGAAACCTATTCGTTTCATTTGACACAGTTTTTTTTTTTTTTTTTTTAATAAAATATCATATTTCTAACATTATATATTCGAGATTTTTGATAACAAAGTGGAAAAATATTCATTTTCAACTCTTGACAGGCTTCTATTGTACTGTATTGCACCATTCGGTACATTATATTCTCAAAGATATATATATAAGCATATATATAGTTTTGAAACATAATTGTAACAAGTCCGAAACAGACAAACTGAGGAAAATAAGATCGCGATATGAACTGACTTATAGGTGAGAGTAGATACGTGTTTTACATGCAATTCGAACATAGAAAGTTATTTTATTTATTATCAAAAGAATTTGCAGGTTTAATTCAAATTTACTTTTCCATTGTAAATGTTAATTTTCTGCCATTGTATCGATTTGAAGAAACGAGGATTATCCATTTCTCATTTTTTTTTAAATAATTAGAATTATGATTATTAAATAAAATTTATCATAAATATCATAAATATCTTCGTAAGATAGCGTCAAGTATTTAGTAGTATACCTTTACTAGTACACTAGAATACTAAAATCTCAATTTCAACTTATTAAGTTAATAAAAAATTAAAAGATCAAGTTAATAAGTACACTGAGAGACGAATGAGAGTTAATTTGTGAAATTTTATACAACTCATGCAGTCCATTTCAAAGTTACTTGTTGAATCAGTGGATATTCTACAACGAAATACTTTTGCCACTGAAGGTGTACCATCTGATAGCAAGTTATGAGGTCTACCATCCTAACCCAGGTGGCTTTCAATGATCGTGCGGAATTGATTCATCTATGCTTTCCTCGGTGTTAAACCATACATTGGTTCATCCACGACAGCTTACCTTGTGGTTTCCAATGATCGTGTACCATTGGTCGCCATGTTTACCTTTCCTTTGGCTTCCGGCTTTACGCATACACTATACTATCCGATTTCGAATTAATGCCCCAGCTTATCTATAAACTATGCAACAACACGATTTGACCTTTAAATGTCATCTGTTTGTCAAATTACGAATATCGCAAGCAGGAAAGCAACAATTTTGGGTAATTTATAAGTTTGAACGATTGTTGATGATTTATAAGTCTAATTGATTTGTTAAAACTGTGAAGGTCAACGGTACATACTATTTGTGACATATACTTCAGAATTAGTTGGTCGAATTAAAGAGTTTTATACTGTTTATTATTTTATTTTTATACTTTTTATTAGTTTATTATTTTTATAGATAGTTTAGAAAATTTAGAACCAGATCCCCCATAAATGTCAGTTAATGTCGAGTATGAAGTTTTTTTTTTTTAGCACAACAGCAAATGTTATAAACCAAAAATGTATCAGATGTATTACATAGTAATGGTAACGAGATGATTTTTAGAAGGTGATGGAATCGTTTCTAAATCTGCCACTATCCCACGCGAGTCAGTCTCATGGAGTCAATAAGAAATTCTGGAAGCCTTCCTCATTTTTCACTGCCCTTCCACTCAGAGTTCTTTGGAAGGACAGACAAAGGTTTCTTTATAAGAAGATTATGAGCAGTTCTATTGCTAGTTGTCAGTAGTCAGTTAAACAACATCCAGTGCAATAGTTGGTAAGCAGTCAGGGATCTCAGTCAGGGACCAAAGTCACTCAATAAAATCAGTATTGAACTAGTCACGAAGAGTCATACTCATTGTCAGTCAGTTAGCATTCGACAGTGAAGTCAATGGTCACTCAATTCAATCAATTAATTCAGTAGTGAGAAATCATAAGTTTAGTCAATCAACTCAATTAACAGTCAATGTAATCAATGGTCACTCAATTCAATAAATTAATTCAGTAATGAGAAATCATTAGTTTACTCAATCAACTTAGTTAACAATCAATGTAGTCAATGGTCACTCAATTCAATCAATTAATTCAGTAGTGAGAAATCATTGTTCATCAGTTCAATCAATCAGCTCAGTTAGCAGTCAGTGTAGTCAAAAGTCACTAAATCAATCAGTTAGTCACACAGAGTCATACTCATTGTCAGTCAGTAGTGAAGTCAATGGTCATTCAGTTCAGTCAGTCAATTCAGTTAATAAGCAGTCGATGCAGTCTAGGATCCATAATTAATCAATTCAATGATCGCTCAATTAAATCAGTTAGTGTTAGTCAATCAGAGTCAATCAACTAAGCGAAACAACAGTCGTCGTTAGCTTTGGTTATTTATTAAATTTTCACATCTTTTTAATTCTTTGAGAATTTTTACATTATTATTGAGAATTTTGATATTATATACAACTTGTATTATTATTAGCTTGTTTGAAATTGCTGTGCAAATTATCTTTGTATGCAGTGAACTATTTCTGAAAACAGATTTTGCTAATGTATCGTTTTCATAAATCACCAAAAAAAAAAAAGAGACGTCAATACCGTTTTGACTCGCTGTATGAATTTTATTCTATGTATAAAAAAGAAATTCGAAATATTTTTATTCGCATTGCCATATAACTATTGACAAAGAATACACACAGAAGCATACGAAAAAACAATGAACTTAAAATTTCCTAAAACTGATATCCTTTTTTTCCTGTAGATCATTCATTTAAGAACAAACATTTCAAGTATTTCGACAGTTCTACGTAACATTGGATCATTATCAGACAAACTCATTAGTAAAGCCGTAAAAAAGCTTGTCGGAAAGCTTTGCAATAACAATACTGAATGCGAAACAGCGGAGCTTTGTTCGTTGGGCTTGTATCCAACGCTATCCATTTATTAACAAAGTTCGATTCCCTCGGGGATGCATCCTTTCCCTTTTCAATCGCGATCAAAGCAACCACGGATTTGCACTGAACGCTCCGATAATACGAACTCGATGCACACAAATGCGTTATTGAAATTTTTGCGATAAAATTTGTTTCCGGCAGAAATAAATCGGTGTGATAAGAATGTGAGAACCGAAACGCGCCGCGATTCACAGTGTTACGATTTGTAATTCACACTTCAAAATAAAAAAATCGAGCATCGAAATTTCGTATTTCGTTGCAGGTCAATATATGACTTTGGAAATAAAACTGAGCGTATTTCTCTCTAGATGTTTATCCTATTCTTATCAATTTTATTTTATTACTATTTTAATTTTTTTACTATTATTATTTTATTACTATTTTATTTTTTTTATTACTACTATTTTATTTTTTTTACTATTACTATTTTATTATTATTTTATTACTATTACTATTAATATTTTATTACTATTTTATTGCTATTTTATTTTTTTTTACTATTACTATTTTATTACTATTTTATTTTTTTACTATTACTATTTTATTACTATTTTATTGTTTTTACTATTACTATTTTATTTTATAACTATTTTATTCAAAATAAAGACTAAAGCTTCTGCTCGTGTGCAAATTTATATTCTATTGAATATAAATAGTGGGATCTAGGTGGAGGTTTGTTTTATCTGGCAAATATTATAATATTAACTACACTGATAATAAAATATATAATATACAGTATTATACATTATGCGTAGTATAATATATTATGTAATATAAAACACATAGTATAATAATAATGTATAGTATACAAATATTATACTATTATATAAACTGTATAAAATATTATAATATTATAATATTATATGTTTAATATTATATATTATAATATTATAATATTATATATTTATGATATTTTATATTTATGTATATTAATTTTTATATATACTTTAATATATTATGTATATCATATATTATTATTATTATTATTATTATTATTATTATTATTATTATGTATACTATTTTTTTTGTACTATTTGTTTTAAATTTCTTATAAACACGTAAGAATCTGCAGTTTAGTTATAACTGATTGTTAAAATCAGATTGAAGTATATCTACCAAGATTCTACTTCAGTAAAAATCTGTTTAATAAAAACTGTGTCAACAGCTCTCCGTTTTATCTCCTATTTTTTGAATTTCGCTGCGTCAGGTAATTCTGTTTACCCCCGTTCACGATAATAAATCCAATACGCGTTTAAAACTTATGGAATATTAATTACGACGAACCTAGTCGAAACTAAATTTTCATAATTGCTACCCGATGTAAGTTTTAATAATAGTTCGTTTTAGACTTAAAAGAATGAATAACATTGTGCATTGCATGTAACACAGTACGTGATTTCATTTTGATATAAATGTACTGGCTACGAAAAATATTGTATTACATGCAACTTAATCCTCTATAAGACAAAAATTCTTTTACTTAAGAAAGAAGAGTAATGGTTAATTGCAGCTACATATTTTTGTTTCAAAAATTAAAACATAAATAATTATTTCAATATTTATAATTATATTTAATATAATGATATTATATTGTATAATAATATAATAATATTTAATATCATAAAATATAATAATATTTTAATAGTGGTACAGTAAGTATAGAAAATTCAGGATCTTGATATATGAATATTCAATGTATATATAGAATATTAATTGGTTTCAGGTATATGTGGAACTATGAGACCATCCGCTATACAAAAGTTAATTTTTTTAATTTTTAACCTACTATACGCTTGCTTCTTTCTTAGAAACACACTTTTTTAAAGAATTAAGATCTATCTACACTATATTTTATTACATTTTATTATAATATTTTATTTATTACTACATTTATATTATATTTTATATTATATTTATTATTATATTTGTATTATATTAAATTATATTAATTATTTAAACAAATCATTCGGTATTTTAGTAATACGTGCATATATAGTAACAGTAATATATAACTAATGAAACAATCATGATACAGTGACGAGATCAAATATGTAGGTATGGTAACATAACGTTACACAGGTTTAACTAATGGTACAACCACAATCTCCGTAATTCATTTTTGATATTTCCACAATGGAATCGCGGTGGCGAGGTTTGTTGAGCCGCGAAAGATCGCAAAGATGGAGAAGTGGGGCGGATGGGCAACAAGGGGTGGCTGGCCGCTCTGAGGGGTAGAATACCTTTGGGTAGTTACATATGCAGGGAAACCGCAGCCACGGCCGACCACCTGCTCCAATTACGCTTGTTAAGAGCAGGTCACCCCCTACGAGTATGCAGCAGCCCTCACTTTCATCTCAGCCGTCTCCCTACAATGTACACACGTCACCTGCACACTCCGCTCGCCAAAAACACCGACATAATACACTTTTCATGATGGAAAGCATCAACCATAATTCGGGGGGAGAAAATTGTTTACACGGCGACGAAAGGAAAGCAGATTTTTTTTCGGAATTATATTCTGGATGTATTAATTTCGCTTGTACAATGCAGGACGTTAAACAAAAAAAAAAATTCGTTAGTTAGGATTTGTGTTGCAGAATTGAAATTATAAGAACGTCGATCGGAGCAATGATAAAAGTTTCCAAGAAATATCTTTCTTTAATGTGTTTATATAATATATATAATTAAGTATAGTATATATATATATATATATATATATATATATATATATATATATATATATATATAATAATATATATATATA
>NW_025110778.1:0-16144 GCF_011392965.1 Frieseomelitta varia | reverse complement strand
TTACGCGGAAATGTTTACAAGAGGTCGTTCGAGAAACAGTTTGTTACATTGCAGTCCTCTCTCTCTCTCTCTCTCTCTCTCTCTCTCTCTCTCTCTCTCTCTCTCTCTCTCTCTCTCTCTCGTCATATTCGCGCTTCATCCAATCACAACACAATCATTGTTACCGTTGGCACAGAATCATTGTAACCATTAATTAGCCGGGCTGCTCGCGTATCGAGACTGTCGTCGTCGTCGTCGTCGGTGAACTTCGTTCATGCCTGTAACCAAGCAATCTACGTAAAACAACGCTGTATGACGCTCTGTGTAGAAGCAGCTCGAACGAGCTTCGAGTACTCTCTTTCGTGTATCATGTTGTCATTAAAAAATAATCATACAGATGCGTGTGCTTGTCCGTTTGTTATTAGACCTCCGTAATATTCCTTTCATCCTCGCGAAAACGATCGCGAGCATGCCGCGCAGATACGTACCTACCTATACGAATTATCAATATCAATCCGCTTCCTTTGGAACCGCGGCGTACAGTATGTGACACGTTTACGTAACATCGAGCACTGTTTGCTTCACTTTCCTAGTATATCCCGTTTGATATAAGATTCCATATGAAGCCAGGACCGTTTTATAAAACGTGAAACCACAATTTTTCGTTTTCGAGCCAACCTGAAAGAATAAATATTTAGATCAGAACGGGAGTTGCAACGTTTTATGAAATTTTGATTGCCAAACTAGTTTAAATATTTATTCGTAACGTTTGCCGGAACGCTATTTACATCGACGTCGATAATATTAACGCGCGCGAATGTTTGCCGCGTAACTGCGGATATTCGGAAACTTATTAGATATGTCGAAAATCGATCGTATCGACGCCCTTTGAAAAATTCCATTGAAACAATGCAATTGCCAAAGGTTCCGGCCCCGCTTTACTCGTGGACAATTTCCGATTGGTAATTGCTCCGTTCAATCGTTGCGATATTTTGCTAGTCATCGGCGTATTTGCGTAATAAAACGTATCATTTTCGCAGAATTACCGCGTCAATATTGGCGCACCGTAATGAATGGCATCAATAGGTATCTAACAATAACGTGGAGGACAATGAGCCGATCATAATCCGAGGGATAAAACGGCCCTGTTTCTTTCTCACGTATGAAAATATTTGCACATGCCGCACCTAGACATATATATTCCATAGTTTATTAGTCCCGATTGCCATGTAATCACCCGTAGCATATGTATATATATATAATATATCCGTAGAGTTTTTTATTACCCTGGCGCTTCCAGACGCACGCGACCAGATTCATTGAGAAACAACGTTGCGTCAACGCAATATTTCGTTTGCTCAATTTTTCTCCATTCTGTTTCCCAACGTCATCACACGATTGTGAACAAACAAATTCCAAAGGGTTTGCTCAATATTTTCTTCGTCGTTATTTCATCTCTTCTATCCAGGCCCTGCAATTGAATAAGTGAAATTAGAAAAAAAAAAGCAAAAATATATTATCAAACTATTCTTGTTAGCGAACTTCTGTAAAAGCATCTGTTATCCTAGCCCATTTTTCGTGCCTGAACGAAGCAATATTTGTCTAAGTTTACTTTTCCCAGTAATGTTGCGTTCGCGCAACTTGTTTGCATTACTTCACCGCTTCTTGGTCCTTAGTGGGTTAAGATCCTTAAGATGAACATTGTGCAGGGGGAGCAGCTGTTTCTCAAACCAGATCGTTTAGCAACCCTGAAGCCCCACTGCAAGATCGAGAAGCCGCCGCAGTACACGACGTTCAAGCCGAGCTCGAACAACTGAAGATTTTACTATTTCTATTTTCTATTGATGTACACACAATTGATCGCACACACATGCGCGCGTCCTACGGGCAGCTGAAAACAAACGTGGAGAAACGAAGAAGATGATAAAGACGGAAATGGGAGAAGAATCGATAGGACGAGACTGAAAAATGGCATACAATCAAAAACTGATGAGATCGACGTATAATTCGCTCTCTTTCTCTCTCTCTCTCTCTCTCTCTCTCTCTTTCTCTTTCTTTCTCTCCTTTTCCCTCTCTCCCTATTTCGTTCGTACGATTCACCAGAAAGAAAATACTCAACGCAAAGTGAAACGTTTCGCATCGTCGATCGATGCTCTCAGTCAACGAATCTTCGTTCCGAGTTTCCCTTTCTTTCGCTCGTCTTTCTTTCGCGCGACAAATTTCCCTCTCCTGTACTGATTCGACGGAGATTATCGCTCGAACGAACAAGAACATTGAACGAGCGCCATTCGGTTGGTATTGTCGGCGTTGATAATACTAAGATTACGCGAGACCCCGACAATATCGTGACTTTCAACGTTAATCGATAGATTTCATAGTGAAGAATTCATTTTCGCGCAAATAATACTGCCAATATGTTTCATGAGTCATTTTCGCGCAAATAATACTGCCAATATGTTCCAACAAAAACGATCTCTACAACACCGGTATGAAAAATCAAAATGAAAGCTATACCGAATGATATTTATAAAGCTTGCTACAATGTTGTTAATAAAGCGATGATTTTCAACAGTTTACTTGCAGTTTTGTTAATGTTATGCGAACGATGAGTACCAACTTAACGTACTAACGAACGTTCGAAAAGTCACTCAACGAAAACGATTCATTTGAAAATTCTGTTCTCATTTGATTTTCCGCATAACTGCTGCCGATATTATTAAAAGACTTTCAATAAAGGAATTGTGCAAACATCATCTTGTCTTCGTTAATTGTAAGCACTGAATGATATGATACCTGATTCCATGTACGAGTTTAAGACGTCAGCTATTTCACTTTTGTTCTCCACTTTGTTTAAATTCATTCTGATGTACTGTATTAGTGATGCTGTTTCTATAAGAAG
The DNA here is from genome assembly GCF_011392965.1 of Frieseomelitta varia. Taxonomy (NCBI): domain Eukaryota; kingdom Metazoa; phylum Arthropoda; class Insecta; order Hymenoptera; family Apidae; genus Frieseomelitta; species Frieseomelitta varia. Next base: position 13,266 of record NW_025110778.1, on the reverse strand, counting down.
TTGTACAATATATTGATTGGAGAGAACTAATTGCTGATTCTATACTTATACCATTGCCATTAAGAAAACGTAAGTAATGTTCACCTGCTGTAATGTTAGTTAAGTTGCTCTAGATAAGTAATAAAATATATTAAATATATTTTTAGCGGAGTAATTGCTTCGTTTTATCTTATCTCTTTCACATTAAATGGTACAACTATTAGATATTTTAAAAGACGCGTTTCAAATCGTTACACGTTACCATAGGTCAACAAGCTACTACATAGGATGGATACTTCGTGATAAATTTTGAGAGCAGCCAGTTGCTACGTTTGATCGCCAGAGGGCAGACAATAGCTTATCGTTTATCAGGCAGCATTCCTTTCTAGGTATTTATTTAATTAATATATATCTCGTGATTCATAAAGCCACGTATATAACGTAAACCTCGTGTAGCGTTCAAGAGTAAACCGTGCGAGATACGGTTTAACGTGTTTAATCTTAACAACATAACATTAATAGTTTCAAAATTTCTGTTCAAATCGCGACACGTTAATGAAAATTTCTAATCATGTCGGTACGTGTACAGTTCGAGAATAACAACGAAGTAGGTGTATTCTCGAAATTAACAAATTCCTATTGCTTGGTAGCGATCGGTGGTTCCGAGAATTTTTACAGGTAAACATCGTTGCTTTATCTCCGCTCGTTGTGCAATATCATGTAATTGTTTTTCTCAAACAACTTAATATTTTCTTGTAACACATTTTGTAACATACAATTTATAAAACAAATATCATTGGTTATTACAGTGTATTTGAGGCGGAATTAGCTGAAACTATACCTGTAATTCACGCGTCCGTTGGAGGATGTCGTATAATTGGCCGATTATGCGTTGGTAAGAGTTGTAACTCTCAATTATGAAATCAATTGTGCTTAGATAAACGCTCAAGTATGAAACAGGTAACAAAAACGGACTGTTAGTCCCGCACACGACAACAGACACAGAACTGCAGCACATACGAAATTCTCTGCCAGATAAGGTTAAAGTACAAAGAATCGAGGAAAGGCTATCTGCTCTGGGTAACGTTATTTCCTGTAACGATCATGTTGCATTAGTACATCCAGATCTTGATAGAGCAAGTATCATATTAAGATATAATGTCAATTTCTTTTCTTCAATGATACTTATTATTGATGTTATTTCATAGGAAACGGAAGAAATTTTAGCTGATACACTGAATGTAGAAGTATTTAGGCAAACTGTGGCTGGTAACGTTTTGGTAGGCTCTTATTCTGTATTGTCAAATCAAGGTGGTTTGGTACATCCAAAAACATCCATACAGGATCAAGATGAATTGTCATCTCTGTTACAAGTGCCACTTGCTGTAAGATGATTTCATATATGTAAAAGATTAGAAAGTGTAAAAGATGAAGAAGTAGAATATAAAGACAAAGAAATATATTGCAGGCAGGTACAGTAAATAGAGGCAGTGAAGTTATAGCTGCAGGGATGGTTGTAAACGATTGGGTTGCTTTTTGTGGTATGGATACAACTTCGACAGAACTTTCAGTTATTGAAAGTGTTTTTAAACTTAATGACGCTTCTCCAGCTGCTATCGCATCAACTATGCGTGCATCACTTATAGAAAGGTAATGTACATTAAATTTGAATAATGTTACTCGGATATAATATTAATTAATATTTTTTCCTTATTTCAGTATGTCTTAAAGCAAAAGTGTCTGGAAAAGTATAAAAATAATGTTTAACAGTAGACTATATATGTGTACATAAATTTGATATTTATGTCAGTACTGCACAAAATAATACTGTTTTCAACGTTACTGCTACAGTCAAATTAAAACATTAAATACATATTCTGTACAATTCCGACACAAAGTAATTTAGAATTATAAGAAAATGTATCCGAAATCTATTATTAAGTTCTATCATGGACCATTCTTTTATTGAATAATAATGTAATTTAAAAAAAGAAAAAAAAGAATAAAAATGAAAAAATGAATAAAAATGTAATTTAAAAAAAGAAAAAAAACCTCAAAAATAAAAAGTGTTAAATCTTTAAATTAAAAGTAATACTTACCTTTACCATATCTAATATTTAAAGAATGTACTTGATATTATGTGTAAAAAAGATATTTCGCCACAAAACTTTTTTAACGTTGTTGACATTTTTTTAATGTATGAATTTATAAATATAACTGCATATAAAACGGAAATATTCTATTGAAATATATTTTAATCGATAATATTCTCTTTGAATACAAACATCTTTTGCGTTAAAAATGTAAATCGTTTCAAGTATGACCCCAACTGTCTTATTCAATAAACGAGCTATTGTAAATAACATTGTGCGGACCAGCCTGCTAATCAAATTTATTACAAATAAAAACGGGCAGCCTGGATTTATTAATTTTGATCAACAAGACTAGAGTAATGGTAATTGTTCGGTATGTAACAATTCAGAAGCAGCGGCAGAGTCTGCACACATAACTAATGTAATACCTGCTTGATAAGATGCAGGTATACGAATGTGAGTTACACCAGTAGTCAGATTATTAAGTTGGCGTTTCTGGGTCATTGCTTCGCGTACCATATTTACAACTTGACCTAGTAATAAATAAGAATAATGTTGTTTATTTTTATAATATTGATTTCCAATTAATACAAATACTAAACATACCAAAAACGTTGAGTTTTCGCCACTTTTGATCCATAGCAGCCAGTGGTGTTAAATCGGTATTCGGATTCCAATGTGCTAAAACATCCGCTCTTCGTACCAGTAAAATACTAGGACTTACAAGTTGATGCCAAACGTACTACGAATAATTAAAATTTATATATATATATATTGTTTAAATGATTAACATATATCACTCATGACCAACCTGTTCAGGCAAACATTCTAATGGATTAGTTAAATAAATCCCTGCTTGTCCTACACCAAATATCATTTGATGGTGCCACGCATCTGGAATATCACATCCTTCTCCACAATGTTGCAAATTTAGCGTTGCTATAGGCGCAGCACCTGAAATACACTGGGATGTCTACATTGTTCTCATACATACTTTATTATACAGTTACATACCTTTTGATATCCAATAGTGTAACCAATGAGACAATGAAACCTTTTTTTCAGGATAAAACGCAAAAAACTTTGTTATAACTGATCCATTTGTACATAAAGCTATACCACGAGCCAAATCTCTGTGCGTCGATCCAGCCACTGATCGACTGTATAAATATCGCGGTAATGGTGTACCGGGCTCTCTTTGCCTAGTGTTTACACTTTTTATTAATGTTTCTAATGAAAATGGTACATTTAAAGCCAACTATAAAAATCATCATTTAATTAATTAATTTACTAAAAATTAATCAAAATATATTGAGATGATATATAAATATTTAATATCAAATAATACCAAAGCATTTATCGCAGCAGTAGCACCACACGCAGAAGTTCCTATTTGAGTTACTTGTTTCACTGTGGCTTCTTGTTCGCTCCATAACATGATTTTTTCAACCGGTAAAAGGCCATCTAATCGTTCATTTGATAATTCGTTTTCCTGTGTGGATATAAATTACACTTATGTAAATGATCATAATTACACTTAAGAATAATATATCAAATTATAATAAGCTGTATTAACTAGATTTGAGTCACCACTCTGATTAAATGCAGCTTGCTTATTGAGCATCAATTTCTTTGCCATCATACGATGATAAAGAGTTGAAGTGAGATTCACTCTCCGAGAGTTTAAATTTGAATTTTCCGGAACGGAAGCTGATGAAGATTCAACCCACAATTCCGCATCTGAATCTCTATTATCACCTGGTGAAATAAGATCTCCACTTGTACTGTGATATCCATATGATTCCCTCAGAGGACATCTCGTATTGCGATATATTTTGTTAGTTTCCCATTTTCCTACAAATCAATAATTTAATATAACGATTTGAACAAACATAATATCATAATTATAATATATTAAAATAACACAATAATGTACCTGCTGCACTGCTGGTACTTGGCATCCATGGCGATGGATAATTTGGTTTTATACTTGGTTCAGGAACAGAAGAATTACTGCTGGAACATTGCTGAGTCTCTGTATTATTCACATTTTGTACACTTTGCTTTGGGTTTTGAGATGTAGATGCAATTCCTTGTTTAGCCACAACTTTACCGCTACTTAAGTCATTTAATACTGGATCTGGATCTACATTATCTAACGCTATATTCTGTATATCTTCATTTATAGAGGCCAAATCACTATCTCCTGTATCCTATATCAAAAATATTAATGTAATAGTAATGTAATAGTAATGTAACAAGTGAGTTGCAATTTCATCATCATAATTCAATACCTGTTCACAAGAAGGCCCAGGATCAAAATCCATTTCCAAAAAGTCCATCTCTGGACTTGATCTACCACTGTGACATTGCTCTTCCTCACGTTCTTCCACTTGTCCTTGATTTACTTCTTCCTCTTGAATTAAACGTACTGCGTCATCATTTCCTTTATATGTATAAATACAATAATCTTCTCCATCTGACATATCTCCTTCATTTCCAGAACTTGAATCTCGCCTTTCATTTTGTTCTCTTTGTGTATTCTAGTTAACAAATGTACAGATTATATTGTTAAAATAATATTAATTATATTGTAATCCATAAGTATTTCATATATATATATTATAGTAATAAAACTCACTTTTTGTAATCCACTTGGTCCTGCTACCTCTTTATTCCCATTAATATTAGGTCTTAAAAAACAACATGTTCCTTGACTTGTTGAACCTATACTACCACCTATATTATTTAACAAGCTATTAGATCCATAGGATCTTGATGCCCAGACACTATCCACTTCAGGACTAGAATCTGAACTGCATGACACTTTTGACGGACATTTTTCAATTCCAGAAACATAATCTACATTATTTTTCATATCAATATCCTCATTTGGTTTAGCTATTGACAAATTTGACTGTATTGTAGATGAAACTGGTACCGAATTATTTAAATACAAAGTAGCATTTGATGTAGTGCCAGTACTAAAAGAACCTGATATACAATGATTTGTATGTGTATTATTTTGACTGGAAGATAAGTTCAAGTTCATCGGAGGCTTAGGCAAGTTCAAAGCACTCGTGCTCAATACAGTCTTATGCTTCAATTGACTTGTAACAGCGGTATTCAAAGTTTGAGACTTGATGTTGTTAGTATTCAAAAACATGGGAGATACACTTGCATTCAATATATCTTGATTTATATCTTGGTCCGTACTATTGGTGAAATTGCATGTATTAGTTTGCATAGATCTTGTACCATTCGCAAACGTAACTGAAGCTTTTGAAGACAAATGATTCTTGGCACTGTTGTCTCCCAGTTTGTTATTTAATTTCATTTGATCTCCATTTAATTTGCTTTCAAGTTGTATAACTTTAGACGATTTAATCGACTGTTCAATCGATTGAGTACCATTTTGTTTAAAACTTTCATCTAATCTTGTTTCATTTTTGTTCTGACTGTTACTTGTACCTGCTTCAGAACTCATATTATTTTTAAGATGGTAGCAGCAAGTTATCTATTAAAAAATGAACTAAAATGATTTTGTTTGCCTACTTTGAATTATAAATATATTGTATCAAAATATCATTAACTGTAGATAATTTTTTTTTATTTGTTAATGTACAGTTGGAAAATTGTGTCAAATGATGAGTTGTTGCAACTGACTTATAATACTGTACATAATAAAAATGTGTTCACGAATGCTATTTACCTTCAAATTATTATCTAACAGTATCTCACAATTATACAAAGTTTATCATTTACTTTTTTCTCAAGCACGTTCAAATTGCAATTCGCTAACTGTATCAGTCTTTGATTCACGAAATTAAAAATTAAATAAAAAAACTTGTTTGCTTATAAGTATGCTATTCTGTCAAGTGAAAAGAATGAAAGGCCTCACTAACATTTTCTCTCGTATTAGTTCCGGAAGTCAGCTGATTAGTAGAAACAAACGTAACTAACACACAAGTTTGTTATTTTCTGCACGTTTCTCTTGCGAGTAGCTTATTTAATCATTTACATTAGATGGTAATTTCACATCGGTTTTATTCCTACGAACACAAACGACATTGAAAGAAAATTCTCCTGTCTTGTCTTTACATTAGTAAAATAATTAAAATTTCAATATTTACAAAATATTATCATACGCGTTTGCATGCTCCGATATGTCTATCATTTCCCTGAAAGGAAATACTATATAGAGCCTCTTTTAAATCAGGAATCATCCTAATAACAAATAATCTACTCTTACAGCTTGAGGAAAGTATCAGCCAATCGTAGACTTATATATCTATTTGTATACCTGATAGTAAATCGAATATTTCTAATAATAGAAGACGATTGATACAATTTATGTATAAGTATTCAAATGCCACGATAAAATAATGCCAACATTGATAATCTTAATCTGTGAAAAAAATTCGTTGCAAAGTGACAAAGTGGTTTTTTTCCCATCTAAGATGTAACTTGCGGAACATTATCTAGGAATTTAGATAACGTCAAAAGAATGAATGTAAAAAAAATCCAAGATCGTTAGTCCCTAGAATCACGTTGTTTTGTTTTGATCGGGAGAAAATTCAATTATTTTTTAAGTTACAATTATTTTACAAGATCAGTTTTTAATTAGGGGCAAGTGAAATTTTTCTCGAATTTCAAACAAGCTGGCAGAGTGGACAGAACGTTATTATATTTTCAAATGTAAATAATTGAAAAATCATCGAATTTTTCCATGCGAGAGGCATCGGTTCGATTAATTAAATAATATTCATAATGAATGTTGTACGAATTAATTCGAGAAATGTGATTTTTATTCTATTGGCGATTTTCTCGACAACTATCAAACAGGCTCATATGGGTTATGGTAAATTTATAATTCATTTAAATTTAAGTATTTTGTAAAAATTATTCTTAAACAAACTTGCAAATGATATTAATATAAATTTAATTATAGAAAGTGCAATCAAATATGCACAAAAAGAGGCAAACGTAAACTCAACACCAGCATATAGTAGTACAAAGGTAAGATAAAATTTACGTTGTTCTAATTACAAAAAAGAAGAATTTGCTGAAACAGTTACAATGTTACAATAGGAAGAAATTTCAAGACTATGTCCAAGTGGTGTCGCTTGTTCAGAATTAAGTGGAGACTGTTTGAAATGTAATTTAAATCCCAATTGTGTATATGGAGCTGTATATGTTGCTAATTGTTCTGTTTTAGAGAATATTGATTGTGTTGTAAGTAACACGATCGTATACTTTACTATTTTACACGACGTATATTTATATAGGTTGATATATTAAACTTCAAGGGTGAACAGTTCTTTCAAAAAAAGTATATATGTCGTTACTGCTATCAAACTGAGCACTGGGAGCATGAGTGTCATCAGAAAAATTCTTGTAGCTCCGTAGCTTCTCCACGACAATATTATAGGACAAATTGTACAGTAAATGGTGATATATTATGCCTAGGAAAACGTAGATTTATGAAAAATTTATTATGCAATTGGACTGTGGGATACCGTTGGTCTACTGCTTTAATCTTGAGCATTACATTAGGTGGTTTTGGTGCTGACCGGTACGTCATGTTTAACCAATTAGATGTTGATTAAAAATACTTCATATTTTTAATATGTGTTGCAGATTTTATTTAGGTCATTGGCAAGAAGGAATTGGTAAATTGTTCAGTTTTGGAGGACTTGGAGTATGGACATTAATTGATGTGATGCTTATTTCTATGAGATACTTAGGTCCAGCGGATGGATCATTATACATTTAAATACAATTAATAATAAATATATTGTACATAATAGAAAGAATAAAGTTTATAAATTTAACTTGAGTTTTATTAGTTACTAATTCAATTGGTATTTGGAAACCAATTCAAAGTTTCACCCGTCATTTTTGAAAGAACTGAATTGCAACATGTGTAAATAAAACGTTAGAAATAGAATTTTTTTATAAACGCAAAAAATTAAATGTATACAATCTTCTGATATATCAGCATAATCTTAGAATTGTCAATGTCTACTTCAACGAGAAGAGCTTTTGTTTACCTGTCATTCCTTTAATGGAATCATTCACTCTGTACGAAATTGGTCGCTACTGTTACTAGCTATATAGTGTTTAGTTCGAGGTATATAGTCGTACAATAGTGGTCCGGTTCACGCGTGACGAAAAGGCAAAATATTTAACAATGTATGTATACAATAAAACAATTATTTATATAAGTAAAGAGCTTCACTTTCTAAACATATTTTATCAATTTCTTACTTTATTCATTTAATATAGTAATACATTTGTCGAATACTTTGGATTGTAACATAACCTTAATCTAAAATGTCTAAACACAGGAAGGACAAAAGTTTGTCAAAACTTGACAGTATGGCAGATGTCCGGGATATATTGGACATCGAGGTACCTACCACGAGTGAACTGACGAAGGAATCAATTATTGGCAGCGACAAGAAAAACCGTAAGAAATATGAATACAAAGTGCCAAAGAGACCAGAGGGCATGCATCGTGAAGTCTTCGCATTGCTGTGTAAAGACAATAACGATGTACCTCCGTTGTTTCCAACGGATACCGCGAAAGGATATAAACAAGTCAGAGCAAAGCTTGGTATGAGAAAAGTTAGACCATGGAAGTGGACACCATTTACTAATCCTGCTAGAACAGATGGTGCTGTTTTTCATCATTGGAGACGAGTTGCAGATGCCGGGAAGGAATATCCTTTTGCTAAGTTCAATAAAAAAGTTCCTATCCCAACATACACCAATGCAGAATATGTTCAACATTTGGTTACAAATGGTTGGACTAGAGCAGAAACCGATCATTTATTTGATTTGTGTAGGAGATTCGATCTAAGGTTTATCATAATCAAAGATAGGTGGGATTGTACAAAGTATCCTGCAAGATCTGTAGAGGACTTGAAAGAAAGGCAAGTAAGCATATAGTTCATAATTTCTATTAGTGCCTTTATGTTTGTTGTATCTATGTTATTATCATTTAGGTATTATCAAGTGTGTGCAGCTTTAACAAAGGCAAAGTCTCACACTGACAAAGTTTACATATTTGATGCCGAACATGAGAAACGCAGGAAGGAACAGTTGAAGAAGTTATTTGAAAGAACACCAGAACAAGTGGAAGAAGAGCAGATGTTGTTAGCAGAACTAAGAAAGATTGAACAAAGAAAAAAGGAAAGAGACAGAAAGACTCAAGATTTGCAGAAATTAATAACAGCTGCTGATCACCAAGCTGATCCAAGAAAGAATGAAAGGAAACCTGCAAAAAAGAGTGGAGCTTCTGCTCGAAACAGACCAAACAAAGCTGACACTTCTTATGTAAATATTATTCAGTCAATAATATTAGCTGCGTCAGTATTAACGAGAATGTAAATTTTCAGACAGTGGAGTCAGCTGGAATTAAGTTTCCCGATTTTAAAAATAGCGGTGTTTCTCTTCGTTCTCAGCGAATAAAATTGCCAAGTAGTTTAGGTCAAAAGAAAATGAAGGGTATTGAACAAATGCTCAATGAACTTCGCATAGGTATTTTCAAATCCAATTTATTTCGTATTTCATTTTTCTTAGACTTGACTTCGATAATATCATCTTCCAGAATTAAATCCACCGCCCACGGAACAAATATGCCAACAATTTAACGAATTAAGGAGCGATATCGTTTTACACTATGAACTCCGAAGCGCGTTATCGACATGCGATTACGAATTGCAATCATTGAGGCACCAATACGAAGCTTTAGCACCCGGGAAGGTACGTTGTTTGAATAACAAGTTTCAAATTTTCCAAAAAATAATATCAATATCAAATTTTCAGACATTAACGATACCACCTGCCCTGTTGCCGAAGACCGAGCCTGAAGTTAAAGCGGACATAATAGACGTTGTAGGTTCACCCAGTATGCCTTCTATCACTCACTAATTAAATTGACAGACATTGTAAATAATTTACTGTACGTTGAAATGCAGTATCCAAACTACGCTTATTTAATGTTCTTTCTCTCTCCGTGTATAATTTTTTTACGTTTCATCAGACAACGATTAAAAACAATTTAAGGAATGTTGAAACTGAGTTCTCTTTCTTTCCTATCACTTAGTCGTCGTAAGACGATATCAAACGAATAATGAAATAACTGGGACAAGGCGTTAATTACTTATATATCTGTGTATTTTATATTGTCGACAAAAAGTAACAATGTACGGTCAAACCGTATAATTTATCTACAACAATCTACAATAGATTACAATATGTTGTCTTGTTTTTGTTGAGGGTTAGAGGGAGGCAGGAATATTAGAATAACGGGAACTGGGAACTTTTTTTTCGGAAGGAACGGGAAATCGGGTTAAAAGTGTAGAGGAAAGATGGTCGATGCAGGCCTTTCTTCGTTCGTGCTCCGTTAATCGCAGTTGACTGTTTTAATTCTATATTAAATTACTCAATAGCTCTAGCCGTACTTGGTACGGAATAATGCATATATATCTGGTTCTTAATGATCGATAACCCACCGCCCGACTTTTCCATCTACGCCGTGCCGTGAGGACTCTCTCGGTCAAAGTTAAGTACAGGAAAAACTGGGCACAACGCTGACTGGCATCGTTGACCTGCATATCCGATCCATTGTTCGCGGATCGTGCATCCTCTCGTCTCTCTTTTTTCCCCCTCTTTTTTTTCTTTTTCTCGTTTCACGGTTCGATCGCGATTATCCTGATAACTCGACGTTCCTCATTTACCGGGACTAATATTTAAACTAATTAACTCTGATTTAATTTTCCTCGAGTAACCAAGAAAATATATTTTCTTTTTTTTTATATATATATATATTCGAAATAAATTCAGACAATGAAATTAAATGCGAAATCAAGCGAAACAACAGAACATTTTTAGAAATTTTTCATCGTACAATTCGCACAGGGGAAAAACCAGCAACGAATCGCAAATAGATCAAAGTACGAAGCGTTTTTCAATCAGCAAGGGAAATAATAATAACAATTGAAACGGCGAAATAAGCGAAAGTAACTTGAAGAACTTGAAGAGTGATTTCAAAGGAACTTTTCTAAAGATACGTGCACCATTGCGCGATGGTATCCCCTGGAGAAATATATACTTTTATGGACTGACGCCTCAAACGAGCGGGACATCGAATATTCCGATGATCACTTGGACTTTGAATGCAGAATGAAACAATCGAAGTGTTCTAACATTTTGTGTTATTTCAAAAGAAAAATATCTTCGATTGCCAAGGGAGGCAACAAAGGTAAATGACGAACGATCGAATGCGATCAATCTATCACGATAGCCATTTTCAATCGCATTTTCATTTTCTCGTATATCTCGTATATCGGTTTGTTGCAGATTTTCCTTTTCTGACGAGAAAAGCACGATCGTCGGCTGGCTGGCACAGCAAACGAGTCGGGTGGAAAGAGAGAAAAAAGTTGAGCCACGAATAAAGGAACACCGCGGCTGGCAAAACACGCCTAATACGTGTCTATATGTATATACACACTGCTATACATGTATACATATATACACATATCTGTAGCAATAATAGTAATAATTATAATAATCGTAGCAATAATAATAATAACAATAATAATGAATACGAACAACTTGTAATGTATAGAGTGTATGCGTACATTCCTCAACGAAAGTTCCCTTCGCCTTTTCCTCTCGTGTCACGCCTTTCTCTTCTTCTCCATTTTATTTCGCTTTGTTTTTCTTTACTTTTTCTTCTTTTTTTTTTTTTGTTTCTTTTTTCTTTTTGACACAACACGACAACCGTCTACAGGGTTATTGATTCAACAACGTTCGAGCGATCCTGCAACTGACCGGAGAAGAGATTTGTCTCGTTATTATTATTATTTTTTTTTTCTTTTTTTGAAGTTACTTTTGCTGCTTCGTTTTTTTTTTTTTTTCTTTTTGCTTCTTATAACATGTAACATGAGAAATCGTATCTTATTCGTTAAAGACATTCCCTACACAACACGGCTACGGTAATGCGTCATGGATATGTGCGCAAGTGCGTGTGAAGTAGAACGGAGGGAGAGACAGAGACAAAGGCAGAGAGAGAGAGAGAGAGAGAGAGAGAGAGAGAGAGAGAAAGAGAGGGTGGAAGGTTCGAAAGTTGGATGAATAGATGGATAGATGGAAGAATGGATGAATGAATGGATGGATAGATAGATGAGGGAAAAGAAGGGATGGATGTCGAGAAAAGAGAGAGAGAGAGGGGGGGGGAGGCTGTAGAGAGAAGGGTGGTTGGTTGTTGAGCAGGAGGTAGGAACCGGGTGGATTCGGGGTTGTCGAGTGTCCGCACGTACGCGCGCGTACGCACGTGCGCACATAGGCACACGTTCTTTAAAGTTTATATGTATAGAGTTCTGTATATAATGTTAATCATTGATTTTTTTTGTTTTTTTTTTTTTGTTTTCTCCTCTTGGTTGTTGTTGCTCTTAAGTAATCAGCTTTCTCGAGTATGTATATATATACACATAGGTATATGTACAGTACATATATATGTGAATATATATATAATCGCTATTACGTAATAATAACATGTACGCTCGTCAATTGCATCAAATTTTCTCCCTCTCTCTTTCTCCTCTCATTCGCGTCTCTCTTATTAACACACACTCGTTCATCGTTCACACTCTGTTCTCTCTCTCTCTCTCTCTGTCTCTCTCCCTTTCAGTTCCATGACATTCTCGCACTCGTTCTCCCTTTCATTCGCTTCTCGGCTTGCCTATAATTTTCTACCTGGTATTGTATATAACTACAACGCTATGGTAGACAACAACAAGTAATATTATCCTAAACTTGTTTCACCAGCTTTCTCTACATCGTATTCGTATATGCCGTAAAAATGTTGTATATAATGATATTAATATTGTTTTCATATTCTGTTTTATTGCACGCGGTATCGGTCGCGATGGCACCGATACGTCGAACGAACGTCAAGTGTCCGATTGATCTTTGACGGCCGATCCACGATCAATTTCGATTAACGATCACGAAACACACTGAACGACGTTTAACTAAAATCCTCCGGGGAACTATAACCGATGGCCGATGTTTTGTTTCCAACGTTTTATCTCTCGAATGAAAAAACAAATTGCGCAATTTCCACTGTAATTTCTTTGCCTTCTTTTCTTTTTTTCTTTTTTTTTCTTTTTTTTTTTTTTTT